>NC_090237.1:8902500-9010000 GCF_024489055.1 Chanodichthys erythropterus | reverse complement strand
GGAAAGAATTAGTCATTCTAGGATGATTGGGGTGAATTTGTAGGTGAGTGAATACGCATAGAAAATAATAAACAAATTACAAGCATAGATAAATATAACAGAACGAATATTTATATTTTTCAGGTAAGTCTAACAGGTACAGAAATTGAATAATCAAATGTAAAACAACACTGCATATTCTTCACTGTATAAATTAAAAATAATTAATCTGTGTTGAAGCTACAAATTGTTGATTAACATTCATGACACAGAAAGCAGCAGGAATAAATGATAAATTAATCCGAGAATCATATGCATTTTTAATATTTTTGTGGAAAACTTGATACATTTTTTTTTTTTAGAATTTTTTTATGAATAGAAAGTTCTAAAGAACAGCATTTATTTGAAATAGAAATCTTTTATAACATTGTTTACAGTGTTTTAAAAACAATTTTTTTGTAATAAGGAAAAAGCCATTACTGTCACTTTTGATCAGTTTAATGCATTCTTCCTGACTAAGCCTGTTAATTAATTTAAAACAATCATACTGACCCCATGCTTTTAAATGGTGGAGTAGAACAACAAATGTGGCCTAACCATTACACATTCACATTTTAACCCTTCACATTTTAATATTTGTACTTGTTTAATTAATTTGAGGGTTGATTGATGAAAAGATCAGAACTCTCAAGCAGCTGAAAGAATCCATCAGAGTATCATCTTGTTCCACATCCAGTCCTTTTCCAAGGGTTTGCATGTACAAGATGTACCAGAAGTATCCATATTTGTATTTTGTCATGTTTTCTTTTCACATCTCCCAAATGAACTACATTCGGCTGGTTTTTGGCAAGCTCTCCCGACTGCACGAAATATGGGTAGAACACTTTCTTTTACTCCGTGTTTGCAAACACCAGGGTACCGAGTCTGGCACTGCCACTGCAGTCGCCATGAGGGACAGACAAACCAGTCGAGGGGGTTTGATGTAACACTGACACAAATTGGAGGAAGTGAGCAAGCTGGCAAGATCAGCCAACATTCTGCCAGCGTTCAGCCAACATAATGCCCTCCTGGCAACGGTCCTTCAACCACCTCCCTTGGAGTGGACAGATGTGCTGTTGTTGAGAGCGAAGTAACAGTGGTAATTCTGTAGTGGGAAGTGCTCGCTTCAGATTGTACATTAACCACGCCAGATGTTAATTAAGTTAATTGTTTGGAGCATGATGATAATAGAATGAGCAGTACATGAATTTAGTGGTTGTAGGAAATAACATTGGCTGGAGGAGGTATGGTGTTTGTTGTGTGGGGTGAAGGCGCAGACACACAGAACACATTGTGGTTGTCATAAGCGCCGATCCCATGGGTGTTCAGGAGCTCAAGCACCCATGGGAAATGCAGCGTTATGTAAAAGTGAATTAATTTCAGCACAATTTGTGTGCTTTTAACACCGGCCAACTGTGACTGCAGGACATTCAGTGAGCTTTTTTTTCCGAGTCTAATGTATACACTACCGTTCAAAAGTTTAGAACAAGTCTCGTCTTCTCACCAAGGCTGCTTTTATGTGATCAGAAATACAGTAAAAACAGCAATATTGTAAAATATTATTACCAATTAAAATAACTGTTTTCTATTTGAATATATGTGTGCAAGAAACTTATTATTATCAATGTTGAAAACACTTGAGCTCCTTCATATTTTTGTGAATAGAAAGTTCAAAAGAACAACATTTATTTGAAAAATAAATCTTTTGTAATATTATAAACGTCTTTACCTCAAACTATTGAATTATTTCATGCATTTTTGCTGAATAAAATTATTAATTTCTTTAAAAACTGTATTAAACTAATAGTAGTGTATGTGTTTGTTTGTTTTCTTTCTTTGTTTGATCTGTAATTTTTTTGTGGCATATTTTCACTTAAGGTGCTTTAAGGTTTTATTTGCTAATTGTGTTCTTTAGAGAGCCCAGCACAAAACCCTCCTTATTTGTATTTAATTTATTTTCTGGAAACTCAACCCCAAAATATTTGATATATTATAATATATCAAATATTTATATATTATATAACCAAAGAATATTGTCTATTTTTTGCAGTTTTTTAAATAATTAATTATAAAAGTTGAATATCAAATCACTACATTATCTGCAACACTGCAAGCAAAAAATAATAATAATAATGAATAATATAATATAATATAAAACAATGAAATGTAATGTAATGTAATATATTTGTTTAATGTTTTTAAAGAAGTCACTTCTACTCACCAAAGCTGCATTTGATCAAAAATACAGTAAAACAGTAAATAATATAATATAATATAATATAATATAATATAATATAATATAATATAATATAATTGTTTAATGTTTTTAAAAGAAGTCTCTTCTATTATTAATTTGATCATAAATACAGTAAAAACAGTATTATATTATATTATGTTAATACATATAATAATTATATAGAGGGAAAATAGGTATTACAATGTTTGTTGTATTGGCTCTTGTGTAATGGATAGCCTACTATATGTTGTAATAACAACACAGCTCAACGTAATGCAGTTATGTGAGTATATTGTATTTGCATATGTCCTTTTTCATAAAGAGTGTATGTGTTATTTTGGGAAAATCATTATGCCGGGGGAAACATGTAAGGTGAACAATTTAAAGTGCATCATTTAAACGCATTGCTCTCGGTGGGAATATAACAGTCAGTGTCAGCAGTGTGCCTGCAGTGCGAGGGAGCACGTTTGGCATCAGGAGATTCAGGGCAGTAGTGTACTCTATTGAACGAGACAGGATGGCAAAGACAGAGATTGAATGGAGAGAAAATTGGCTTGTGGTCACAATTAGGTCTGTAAACCGAGTCTGAAGGATTGTCAATCTCTAGTGGCCTTGGGAAATGAATGGTCTGGTCTTGAGTGACCAGAGACTTTTCTGCACTCAGTATTAAAGGATTTAGATGTAGGTGTCTCATTCATTGTGGTGTAATAAGTATGAGTTGGTGGGTTGATATTCCATTTGATCAGATCATTCATATTTGATCTAATCCATCCTAATTCCGCCATTTTGATTAACCTTTGTTGCATTTGGTTGTGTTGTAAAGCAATAGAGAATATTTTTATCCCAACCTGCCCATTATCCAAATATTGAAAGGCTTCTTGAATGAAAAACAACTTGGCTGCTCTGTATTTATGGTGATTTGTGGGCTGGCTATAGTACCGAATGTCACTGAACCATCATTTGAAAAATGGCTTTAATCCTCAATCATGCACATTGACAGCGAGATGAGGCTTTAGACCAATCGGGGTGTGTGTGATTTATATTTTTACTGATGTGCTTAGGTACAGTCTATTATATTTGGATTGTGGACCACTGGAATGAGGAAATGGAAAAGAAGATTGCTTATGGGTGCCCGCGCTGAATTTCAAAGAGATTCAAAAGAATTCTAATGTTACGCTGCGCAACCAGAAGCACATCCTCTTTGAAAAAGACGCTCAGTTGTGAAAGTGGGAATATGCAGAGTCTGTGTTTGTGCAAAAATACCACATTTGAAAAGGATACGTCAACCATTATTATTTCTATGGCTCATACTTAGTGTTTGGATTGGGATTGGAACAAACTCTATTGGAAGGAGCTCATCGGGCACAGTTTGTGTTTGAATGATACGTGAAATAAAATGGATTTTGAGAAAAGGTGTGCTATTACTTTTTTTAAAAAAACAGCCTTTTGGTTCTCGACAGTTGAAAGCTGAAATGAGCAGTTTCTCAAAACCAGAATATAGGGTTTTAACAAGCCACACAAATGTGATTCGATTTTCAAATTTTATGTCGCATCAGTTACGTTTTTCTCGTAAGTTGAATACGGAAGGTGTTGGATGTAATGTAAGCATTTTGAACGTTGAGAGGCATTATACTTTCTTCATAAGAAAGGGGGTATGATTCTTGCTTCGGTGCGAGAGGTCCCGGGTTCAAATCCCGGACGAGCCCCCAATTTCTGTTATGACTGCTAGGGGTCAGCCATAACAGAAAGAAGGAAGCGAGAGAGATGTCGCATAACACAAGCTTTATTTACAATAAAAAGAGTTTAGCGTCAGGGGCAGACCAGGCCAAAATAACAAACAAAATCTTATATTATAAACTAAATTACTTCAATGAAAATAAAGAAAACGAAATACAGCTTAACTTACCTATTTCCCTTAACCATAAACAAAGTGAAAAAAAAAAAAAGATACAAATAAATTGGCATCAAACATCCCTTAATTTGGCAAAAAAATATTTACAAAAATATTTACAGCAGTATTTACAGAGTCTTATGGCAAACAAATCAGATTCAGTATGGTTAGATTATCAATCCCAAGGCATGCCTCATCCCAGTCCTCTTAATTGGCAATTGAATAAACAATCTCAGCGCTGAGGGAGAGTATAAAGTCTCATTTTTATTTAGCTGGGTCAGAGATTATATAGAAAAAGTACAAGGGGTGTAGTATAGACTTACAGAGTACCTCATATACTGTAGCTCATGATATAGGAATGTGATACATATAGAAAAACAAGTCTAAATATGGTCAACTTCTGGCCAAGCACCCATGCCTTCCTGCGGATCCAAGAAGGCCCTCTTCCATACTTGCAATACAAAAGGCAGGGACCATTCCCTGTCTCCCCATTTGGCCATAGGACCCTCATACCTTACATGGAAATTGTTCCAGTACATAAAGAGAAACAGATGTTATAGTATAGAATACAACTCCAACAAAGGACAAAAGACCTTCTGTCTACCTTCCTTCAATGCTGAGACCAGCACTTTAAACATAAAATCTTTCAAAGTCATAGTCAAACGGGCAATGATTAAATAAACTGGGGAATCAGAAATTACAATGACAATTAACAAACACACTCACAGTTTCACTAAACACTCACAATCTCTATGGACCAACATTCTTTCTAAATCAAACAATGACGAAACGAACAATAGCGAAGGAAAACAGTCAATGAATGCGAAGAACGATGGCGCGAAGCACAAAGTCAATGAGGCACGAAGGCAGAGGATAAGTGTTTGGGGCAGTCCTTATATGTGGGTCAGGTGCTTGGCAGGACCAATCACAGTTTTCCACAGGTTAATAGAGACAACACACACCTGAAACACAAACATGTCTATACACACAGAGAGAGTATACACAGAAGGTCCGTTGATACAGAAAAGTGAACTAATCCATTAACTGTAATAGTATTACTAAAAACCCACTTCTGCAGACAATAATATTATTACTGTAGCGCATTACTGCCCTGCACAGCTCATACTAGCTGACCTCTGCTTGCAAAGGTAAGCGCGACTCACATTGTCTTCAGATTATGTGAAAAAAATATACTAGATATTTACTGACATGGACAGACTTTTCACTTTATGGTGGTTATTATGCTTGTAAGAACAGTAATTATATTGTTGTTTCTTGCAAACTATCAGCCTTTCCACCAAGAGAGGATGGCCGGGTCGATCAAGTTCACTCTGCTCTTCTGCACTGAACCCTTTAACTCCCAGCATGCCACCAACTTAGTGGGCGGCCTAAAGGCTCACAGATGGAGTGATAATCTTGTTTCTTAGGAGTGGTACAGTTGATCACTACAGAACCAACCTGCAATTTTTGCTCACTACACCACAGTAAAGGAAAGAGCGGACTAGATAACCCTCATTCAATGCCGTTTGCCCTCATCACCAATCCTTTGTGTGAGGTAACTCCTACATAAGGGCTATATCTGAGAACAGCCTGCGAAACAGTGCAGGGAGGTGTGTACTTGTCTGTGATTCACATACAGAACACACTGAGAGTCTGCGGGGGTGTGTGATTCTGGGCTAAATCCTAAATCCACCCCGCCTAGATTACCAGATATCTCTCTTCTGCAAGTATCCAAGTGAGGACACAAGAAGTCTGCGTTATACAGACACCAACCACTCCTCTGAATTATATATCAGTGGCTTATCCATAATAATGCCCACCGCGCCCTGCGTGCAGACTGAGTGACAGAGTGGCTAAGCCTGATGGTTTGCTATTATTTCGCTGGCTGTATGAAATTATTTTATACATAACTTTGTTTTTTTCAGGGCATTTTTTCTCTCGTGGTGGTACTACAGGGTTAGAGAAAAGGATGCAAGGCATTTTGAGCTATATATTTTTTTATTATTATTAAAGGATTAGTTCACTTTCAAATGAAAATTACCCCAAGCTTTACTCACCCTCAAGCCATCCTTGGTGTATATGACTTTCTTCTTTCTGATGAACACAATCAGAGATTTATTAATAAATGAAGACTTCAGATGCAAAAGCCTCTAAGTGCCGTCTGAGATTTTCTTCTAAAATAAGCATTTTTATCAAGAAGGGATGCTTATTTTAGAAGAAAATTTCAGACAGCACTTAGAGGCTTTTGCATCTGAAGTCTTCAAATATCCTGACGCATCCGAGCTTTATAATGGTCTACTTCTACTTAAGAAAGAAAGTGTAAAACTCTAGCAGTTCATAAAGCTTACATTACGCCCTACGCCTTCCCTATTCAACTTACGGAAAAAGCTTAACTGACGCAATGCCAGTTCAATTTTTTCCGTAATTGAATACGGAAGGCTAGATATCTTACTTCATAACTTGTTAAATATGGATATTTTTTTTTTACACAAATGCATTGCTTGCTTAAGAAGGCCTTTATTAACCCCCTGGATCCGTGTGGAGTATGCTTAAAGGTGCCTAAGAATGCTTTTTCACAAGATGTAATATAAGTTTAAGGTGTCTCCTGAATGTGTCTGTGAAGTTTCAGCTCAAAATTCCCCATAGATTTTTTTAAATACATTTTTTTTAACTGCCTATTTTGGGGCATCATTAACTATGCACTGATTTTTTCAGTCGTCGCCCCTTTAAATGGCGTGCTCCCTGCCACACAAGCTCTCGACTATATTACAGCGCATTTACAAAGTTCACACAGCTAATATAACCCTCAAATGGATCTTTACAAGATGTTCGTCATGCATGCTGTGTGCATGCTTCGAATTATGTGAGTAAAGTATTTATTTTGATGTTATACGTTTGATTCTGAACAAGTTTTGACAGTTTGAGGCTGTGATCCGTGGCTAATGGCTAATGGTATACTGTTGGAGAGATTTATAAAGAATGAAGTTGTGTTTATGAATTATACAGACTGCAAGTGTTTAAAAATGAAAATAGCGACGGCTCTTGTCTCTGTGAATACAGTAATAAACGATGGTAACTTTAACCACATTTAACAGTACATTAACAACATGCTAACGAAACATTTAGAAAGACAATTCACAAATGTCACTAAAAATATCATGCTATCATGGATCATGTCAGTTATTATTGCTCCATCTGCCATTTTTCGTTGTTGTTCTTGCTTGCTTACCTTGTCTGTGCACAGATCCAGACATTAATACTGCTTTTCCTTGTCTAATGCTTGAACATGGGCTGACATATATGCAAATATTGGGGGTGTACATATTAATGATCCCGACTGTTACGTAACAGTCGGTGTTATGTTGAGATCCGCATGTTTTCCGGAAGTCTTTTAAACAAATGAGATTTACATAAGAAAAAGGAAGCAATGGAGTTTGAAACTCAATGTGTGTCTTTTCCATGTAATGAACTCTTGTTATTCAACTATGCCAAGATAAATTCAATTTTTCATTTGAGGGCACCTTTAAGATGGATGGATGTGGATGAAGGCACTTTCTTTAGCTCATACTCGTTGATCCCGCTCACTGCCATTTATAAAGCTTGGATGTGTCAGGATATTTATTAATATTTTTTCCTATTGTGTTCATCAGAAAGAAGAAAGTCTTATACACCTAGGATGGCTTAAGGGTAACATTACATTGTCACGGTGGCTGTAATGATGGACACGACGAAGGAGTAGAGAAAAAAACAGACAAGAAAATACAAGATATGGGAATACATGCCTTGATTATTTTAAATCATTACATATATTATTTATTATACAAATTATGTAATTTATTATTAATAAATATTTTTTCTATTTTTACCATATTAAAAATTTAGATTTAGATGGTTCGTCAAAAGCCTGCAAAATATTTAGATAATATTTTTTTTAGTTATATCACACAGCTCCTGTGTTGTTAGTGTTAACTAAAACTATTAAAATTGTTTCTGGTAATTGAAATAAAGCTAAAATAAAATAAAATAAAAAGTATAAGATGAAAAACTTAAAAAATAAAACTTAAATGAAAATGTAAGTTTTCATGAAAAATTTAAATTGTACAAAAGCATATTAAAAAATACAAAAGCACATAACAAAATTACCAAAAATTAATGAAACAAAAAAAAAAATAGTATATAAATAATACTGAAATAACACCTGGCCCAGCCCTAGAATGATAAAATCACGTCTAGTAACTAAAAGGTGGTTGGTTTGAATCCTGCATGGGATAAAAACCCATAAGGCACCACTCCTGTGCTCTTGAGTATGGTGCTTAACCTCCCCTCCAGGGGAACTGTTGCTGTAATAAGTATACTGGTTTGGATAAAAGCATCCGTGCAGCTGGTGTGTTTGACCAAGAGTTTGCAGATCCATTTTAGCCCAAGGCCATTAGGAGAGAAGAGCAGCTATGATAAGTCGCCACCACTGAAAAATCGATAAGCACCACATGTCTCCCTTATCGTGCACTATTAATGTGATCACAGCGTATGATTCATCATGCTAGAGCAGGATAAATTAGAATGTATATGTCTGTTGCTCCTCTGTAACATGATGTAAAGACCCTGCGTGTGGGAAAACAACACCTGCAGAAGGTATTTATTTTGCACTTCATAATGAGAGATCAAACTACCTTCACAGGTCCAGAATAATGTATAGATGCTCTATCTTGTTGTGTGGCATATCTGTCTTTACCAGATGTGTTTGAGAATGTAGATGCTGAAATCCGACTCTATGTATCTGAGACATAACAAACAGCATTTTCTGGTATACATATTGATGGCGAATTTTTTTCTGAGCTGCAGCAGTATTAACTGCTCTTTCAGTGGGTATCTCAAATGCTTCTGGCGCATGATTCCTGACATTCATTAGAGATGTTCAGCTCAAATTGCAAAAGGTCAAATTGCAGAGTGGGCTCTTAATTGGCCTGCGGCAATCAAAATGTTGTTATGTTCTAAATTACTGCATTAATGGACTCGTTAAATCGCTCATTAGATAAGAAGATTCAAAAGCGAGCAAAATGCACAGGAACAACATGAGGCGCTGTGACATTGTACAATCGTCTGGTTATGTTTAAGCCTACAAAGGTCTGCAAGGTTATATCAGTAAATTGTCTTTTCCTTACACTTTTTGCAAGGGTTTATGCAATAACGCTGCTGTCTGCTGGGTATTTTCAGGTTTTACTTGTATCAGCACATTCTGCATTGTCAATTCCAGCTGGTCCCTTGTGAACTATTGAGGCCATCATGATTTATATTAGCATTCACCACTGGGACAATAAATGTGAGAAATCGGACTGTAATAATTTACTATATCTGTGTGTGGCAAAATGCTATTCAGAAACAGATGAAAAAGTCCAACACGTATTCAACACACAGAATAATCGAGGACAACAAGGACACTTCTAGGATATTAAATAAATGTACAAAAAGTAAGATCTCAGAGATAATGACTCCAATATTCATTTGTTTCAGGCATATTTCATGCACAGATTATATAATTATTATTTTGAGCTATGCCAGTCTCATGGGTTCAATTCCCAGAGAATGCGTGAACTGATTCAGTGTATACCTTGAATACACTCACTATGTTTACATGTGCACCAATAATGTGATTATTTCTCATAGTCAGAGTAAGGTCTTAATCGCAGCAAGATGTTTATATGATATGAGCAGAACTCTTCACCCCAGTTTACATGCAATTTTCATTACTCTGATGAATGAAAATTCATCAGAGACTGCGTAGCGAGTTGACAGAGTTTTAGTGATTTGGTGAAGAGAGAACTTCAGAATAATGTCACGGAGTTCATTCACGAAGTTGTGTGGACAACACATGGCATCCATGTACGTCTGAGCACATGCGCACTTTGGTCAGAGCGGTAATAATGTGATTAAGGTGTTTACGTGCCTGTTTATTGTGATTAAAATTGGTGTACATGCCTAGTTTAATGCGATTATGGTTACTACGATTAAGATCTTAATCACATTTTTTTTGATTGAAGTATTGCGCTTACAAGAGATAAAGTTTAATCACAATATTGCCAAAATCCCATTATAATCGCATTATGAGGGTGTATGTAAAAGCATGTAAAATAAAAGTGTCTGACAAATGCGTAGATGTATATGTAAACTGAATTGACTTTAGCTACGGTATGACCACTGAAACTGTGGCCAATGCATATACAATGTGCACCACAAATATGTATGAGTTATGGAGCTTGTGTGGGAAATGTGGGTTCAAATTTGGCTTGCAACATTTCCCAATCTCATCCCCCTTTCTTTTCTACTTCAGTTCTGGTCATTTGTCCGCTTTCTGCAGGATCAACAGGCCTGCTTCATTCTCAAGGAAATCAAACTTGAGATGTTGCTTAAAGGGATAGTGCACCCAAAAATGAAAATAACCCCAAGCTTTACTCACCCTCAAGCCATCCTAGGTGTATATGACTGTCTTCTTTCAGACGAACACAATCTGAGATATATTGAAAAATATCCTTGGTCCTCCAAGGTTTATAAAGGTTGTAAATGGTAGGCCAAATTCTGAAGACAGAAAAAATTTATCCATTCATAAAAAAAGTAATCCATACAACTCCCAAGGGTTAATAAAGGCCTTTTGAAGCAAAGTGATGCATTTTTAAAACTTTATAAATTCAAATAACGATCTTCCGGCGGACGACCGTACGCATACCGCGCACGTCAATTTGGGCGGAAGAGCAACCTTTGACCTGATGCAATGACGCACGTTCATTTTTGGGTGAACAATCCCTTTAAGTGCTGCATTCCATAAAACACTTCTAGACTTCACTTATAGACTGCAATGTAAATGTTAAATTTTTTTAACAAGTTATTCTGTTTTTCACTTCGTCTAAAGCACACTTTTGACTCTAAACCTTCCGGACAGAAGACAAGTGAAACAAGTCATCCCCATCTAACATTTCCACACTTAGTTAAATGTCATTTTTAAAGCTCAACACCTCACATAGAGCCAAATGGGCCTCTAATGGGCTCCTATCATTATAGCATTACCAGTCGATAAATGAAATGTTAAGTGCTGTGTGACATTTCAGAAAGTCTCTATTTGTAGCTTAGCATTAAGGGTGTTGTAAGGCAGAGATAAGGAATGGTTTCTGCTATGACTGTCTTAAGTTCATTTGGGTCTTACATCTCGGTTGTTGATGAATGTAAAGATGGACAAAGGTTGATTGAGTTAACAGTATGCTTGTTTATTAACTAATGACCATTTAGATTGATGATCAGTGGTAAAACACTTTATGTAGTGACCTTCAAACATCATGATCATCAGGTCTAATTGAACTTCAATGACCCACAATGTTTGTGGGAATGCTTTAAACAGTGTTCCTCCTAAGAAGGGTAAACAGCAGTTAATCCCATCTGATGAAACAAACTCTGAATGTTTGCCATTGCATTTCTGGATAAGCTGTGGATATTGTACATTCTGAATCTCAGTTTTACATGCTCTCAGTGTAATACAGCTCACATGAAAGCATTGTGTTCTTCGACTGACCCAAAAATGTCTTGCCTTGTGTTTTGATATAGCAACAAGCTTGATGAACAAAGGCTAACTTTTTGTGATGCAGCATAAGAAACTAAACCTTAGAGATTTGTCAGAGAGAATTAGGTTCTAGTTTAGCTCTTTTATGTGCAGTATCTATTCCCCATTGTTAGCTGAGAATGTTTAATGTCAAATTTGACCTGATATGACTTGGTGTAAAAAAGTGTCTAATAATCCCTCAAGTGTTCAAATGTCATCATGTCAGTTGTTGCCCAGTTTATCCCTTGCACCCGGTTCATAAGATCTGTTTTAACCTCCGATTATTGGCCACCTGCAGTAGAGCACTTTCTTGGCCCCTAGAGCTGCTGGGTAGTAGCTTCCTGTCTACAATAGAAGTACAGGCTCACGTCCCTGCAATAATCACAGCCTGTCCAGATAGTGACCAATCACAGCTGGCCGCTGGAGCAGTCTAATTGCAGAGACTGGGACTTCTGGCTTCTCTAAATGTGTCAATGCCAAGATCGACACTGCCAGCTGCGGGACAGTCACAGCCGCGGGGCCTGTCGCTTATGTCGCCCGTTTTACGTCTCCTCGTCAGATGGAGTGGTCTGATTATGTCAGAGTAGAAACTCGGCTCCAAAGTTGGATGTTAAATGTGGTTTCAGAGCCTTGTGTGGAAAAGTGCTGGGAGTCTCTCAAAGTGCACTGCCAAATGATTGTTCACAAGAAAGGTGCGAAGACATTTTGTTGGCAGTTCTTTTCCTTCCAAGAGCAACAACACCAAATATGTCTAAACACACAATATTACCCAACCGCACCCACATTCGCATGCACTTACGACCTTGAAAATAACATTCACAATCTGCTCCGGTATCCATTGCCGTCTTCTTCAATTCGGCTGCATTTCTTCGCCAAGTTTTTATTTGTAAGCCACAAAGAGTCTTAGATAAAAGCACCACTCAAAGATGCTAAACAGGAGTTCGCACCATCAGGCAGTTGTCAGACTGCTCCAGCCCAAGGGAATGCTGGGATGTCTGTCAGGTCATCTACAAGTCAGCCTTGCAGAGATCCCTTCTTCCCTGAAAAAGATAGAGAAGGGCGCAAGGTCAAATCAAGGGATTTATTCTGCTCTCTAAGTGGAATAAACTGCATTGAATAAGTCAGAAGGAGGTTGGAAACCAACCATTTCATCATGTCGACTTATTTAAGCTCTGGGAAAAAGAGCTTTGTCAGACGTTGGCATTTCACGGAGGTTGACAGATTGGAGCTAACTCTGGGCATCTGGCAAGCTTTCGATTCTTTTTTTGGAAATGTGGATGCGGAATTTTGCCAGCCCCTGTTGGCCTGCGTTGAATTGATAACAGTTGTCTGTAGGGTTATTCAAACCTTTGTAAACTTGTTTCTGTCAATGGGTTCTGGATAATATTTTGAGCTCGACACCATTGTGTCAGAATAAGACGTAGCACAAAGTCTTAGTGTAAGTGAAATGAACCAGCGCATCACGAGATTATAGTATCGAGCTCTCTTTGAGAGTAGTATTCACCTCTTCATTTGACCCTGGTGCAGAGACAGATTTGACCACTGAAGGAAGTCGATTTCAGACTCTGTGTGGGTGAATCTTTTTTCTTCCTCTCAATATCTTTCTTCTCTTCTCTGTCATTTTTTTCAACGCCCACATCCCTATATGTTATCATTGTATGACTTGAATGGAAACCGCCAAGGGTTTTAGAGTCTAGGCACTGTACCATCAACCCTCGGCTGTGCTACAGACAGCGACTGTTCCTCGCCTTGGCAGCTTATCATCACCTTTGTGATGTTCAGCCTATGAGTGTGTATGTGTTTGTCTTTTCTGTAAACAACAAGAGAGCGAACTCTTTTCTTCCATTCCTCCCTCTGTGTCTGAGGAAGATATGGGCTAGTGAAAATGTGTCATCTGTTCTTACGCTTTGATGGTCCTTGTCTCACTGGGTTTCGTTGGACTCTATCAGCAGGCCCATGTGTAGCGCAAGCCCAGGCCTGATCACCTTTCCTGCCTTTATCCAATTCCGCTGTGTCTCCGTGCCAACCCATTCCCCCTTCCCCCCAGGCATTTGCCATCTCCACAAACCCTCTATTCATCCTCTATTCATAACTCAGCATACATTCAGAAGGAATATTTAAACTGTCTTGACACATCTTCTAGAAAGACGCTGTCTTGTAGCGTCAGATCTTATTGTCTGGAGACACGTTCCTTTTTTAATATTAACGTACATTTAAAAGGCTTCGAAAGACGACACAATTGTCTCTACTGGCAGTAAATCCTTTTTTTTATTTGACATGTCATTGTGTGCATGTAACAATGTCCCCAATAGGACGGTGCACGCGTCTGTTTGGAATTCTTCAGTGTTTGAGTTTACAGAGACCAAAGCATGAAAGTCAAAACACTTTTGTTGAAACAAAACTTTTGTTGGGACATGTGTCCAAGTTTGTGTCCATGAAACGGAAGTTGCAACCAATGATTTCCAAGTGAAAACGGTTTGTTGAACAAGAAAAAACAAAGAGTGGGACTTGATTTTATGCATTTGTTGATTGGATTGTGAGAGCTGTATATCAAAATGGATGCAGATATGAATGTTTTTAGCTTAACTGTCTTAACTGTGATTGACATTTTTATTAAAAATGATAAGGTCAGTATACATGTATAAAAAAATATATATGTATGGCATTGTTCGCAATAAGACCAGTAACATGCATTAACAATATGAAGAGAGTCAATTTTGATTTCAAGCCAAAAGGCAAACTGAGGTGAAGGAAAAAGTGTTCAAGATGTTAAATGAAAAGTCTCAGTCTCTCTTGCTTTTTTCAAATGACACAATACAAGTGGATTGTGCATTTCAGACAGTGTGAGGTGATGAATAATGTGACCTTTCTGTTCACCAGTCTCTCAGCTGCCGAAAGCTCTTCTTGGAAATTGCACACATAATGAATGAATGGCTGCTTGTGGCAGAGGTAGAAAGTGTTGAAACTCAGGTTAGAGACAACAAACAGCTTCAATGTTAAGGTGACTTTTTAAAAACGTTTGTGTCACTATTATGTGTAAAAACTGATGTTGTGAATAATTCATAATGTCATGAATTAGTAAGTCATAAGTTTTACCTCCAAGATACACTATATTGCCAGTTTTGGGACGCCTGCCTTTATGTGCACATGAACTTTAATGACATCCCATTCTTAATCCATATGGTTTAAAATGGAGTTGGCCCACCCTTTGCTTTTATAACAGCTTCAACTCTTCTGGGAAGGCTTTCCACAAGGTTTAGGAGTGTGTTTGTGGGAATTTTTGACCATTCTTCTAGAAGCACATTTGTGAGGTCAGGCAGTGATGTTGACAAGAAGGCCTGGCTCGCAATCTCCGCTCTAATTCATCCCAAAGGTGTTCTATCGGGTTGAGGTCAGGACTCTATGCAGGCTAGTGAAGTTTCTCCACACCAAACTCGCTCATCCATGTCTTTATGGACCTTGCTTTGTGCACTGGTGCGCAGTCATGTTGGAACAGGAAGGGGCCATCCCCAAACTGTTCCCACAAAGTTGGGAGCATGAAATTGTCCAAAATGTCTTGGTATGCTGAAGCATTAAGAGTTCCTTTCACTGGAACTAAGGGGCCAAGCCCAACCCCTGACAAACAATACCATTCTCCTGGCAAACGCCAAACCCAGACTCGTCCATTGGATTTCCAGACAGAGAAGTGTGATTCGTCACTCCAGAGAACATGTCTCCACTGCTCTAGAGTCCAGTAATGGCATGCTTTACACCACTGCATCTGACGCTTTGCATTGCACTTGGTGATGTAAGGCTTGGATGCAGCTGCCCAGCCATGGAAACCCATTCCATGAAGCTCTCTACATACTGCTCTTGAGCTAATCTGAAGGCCACACAAAGTTTGGAGGTCTGTAGCTATTGACTCTACAGAAAGTTGGTGACTTCTGCGCACTGCGCACCTCAGCATGCGCTGACCCCGCTCTGTGATTTTACGTGGCCTACCACTTTGTGGCTGAGTTGCTGTTGTTCCCAATTGCTTCCACTTTGTTATGATACAACTAACAGTTGACCGTAGAATATTTAGCAGTGAGGAAATTTCACAAATTGACTTATTGCACAGGTGGCAACCTATCACAGTACCACAATTAAATTCACTGAGCTCCTGAGATCGACCCATTCTTTCACAAATGTTTGTAGAAGCAGTCTGAATTCCTAGGTGCTTGATTTTATACACCTGTGGCCATGGAAGTGATTGGAACACCTGAATTCAATGATTTAGAGGGGTGTCCCAATACTTTTGGCAATATAGTGTATTTCAAGCTTTAAAATCTCTAATGTTTACCAAAAGTTCACTAATAAAAAGAACCATGGTACTACATATGGTTATGTTCCATGGCATTAATAATGATAATAATTTGTTATATTTAGTGCTTTTCTCAAATAGAAGCCAGTGGGAAAATTTTGTCAGGATACAGATTTTCAAATGACAATGCCCTCAGAGTATCAGGACCTAGATATTACTTCTAAACCATGCTGTATTTTACTGTATAATGTCTGCATCACTATATTGGGGTATTAGGACACATCACAGGGTGGGCTGCCCCTGCTGGCCTCACTACGTCCTCCAGCAGTAACCTTATTTTCACCAGGAGGTCCCCCATCCAGACATTGACCAGACTGCTTAGCTTCAATGGGGAAACTAGGCTAGAGTTGCAGGGTGATATTCTGTGATGTGATTTCAAATATCATGTGACACTATGGTACATAAATGTTGAGAATATGACAGATTTGTAATGCACTGCATATGCTGATAGTGCTGATTAAGAACTTATATGAACTTTAGTATAAGCAGAAAGGTGCACACTTTTCATTATATACTGAATGAATGATTCCTTTGAATCCTTCACTCGACCAATTCCATTACACATGCTACCAAATACGAAATACTAAGGTTGATACCATCACTTTACCATGGTACCACTAAAACACTTTTTTCATTCAATGTGACTGTTGGATGTTTCTCCAAAAGTAATTTTTTACCTTATTGATTAGTTATTGTTTTTATATCTCTTAGCATTAAGGGACAACCGGATTGAACTGGTTCGAGCCTCATGGAAGGAGCTGACCATCAGCATCAGTGATGTTACTCTGTCAGATGAAGGACAGTATACATGCTCGCTCTTCACCATGCCTGTCAAGACTTCCAAAGCCTTCCTGACCGTGTTAGGTAAGACCTCTCGTAGATTCATCTCCCTCACATCCTCATCAATCTGCGCTTTTAAGGTCAACACACTCACTTCTGATCTGGGGTCCGCTTGTTCTCTTTCTTCACATGATCTTGTTTTCTTTTTGCCCTTTGGTGACACAGAGAGTGATGTAAATGAGAGAAGTTCACACTGGCTGACAGAGTCATTAGATGTGTCACTGCTTTGGTTTATAATCAGCTTGTGCACTTCTCACTCTGTACGCCTAAAATTAGTATACCAATTTTAGTTGTTTTGTTTTGTTTTGTTCATCATTTATATAGCGCTTTTTACAATACAGATTGTTTCAAAGCAGCTTCCCAGTGATAATAGGAAAATGAATGGACAGAGATTATTTTGGCTTTACTGCAGCTCTAGGAAAAAGTTATTGAGCTAAAGGAAGTTTTTGATTGAATCACTTCCAGTGTAAAAACCATTAATTATTAACTTGGGGGCCGCTTAAATGACACCTTTTTAATTGAAAACAGAAGACTTTTAATGCATTCTTTCCGTTCATTTACTTGTTTAGTCTATAGGTATGTGCGTTTGAATGTGTATGTGCACTTAGTCTTTCTTTACAAAGTGACACTGCCAAATTACTTGTCTGGCTAATACAGAATTATTAGATGTTTCTGTGGATCAATGCAAACTAGAATCATTTTAATATCGTTTTATCTATACATAGGGAAAGGAATGGGAAGGAGGCCTTCGCAGGGGATAGTTTAGTTGACACTTCAGGGCTGCATTGTCGTCGTGTCTAGGCGCAGGTCCTTCATCTCATCTGGATACGGCCTGGATCTGGCAGACTACAGCAAAACTCGGGATAAACAGAGAGAGACTAATATTAGTGTAGACACCATTCTTCTTATGATGTAGCGAGTACATCAGGTGTTATGGGAAGTGTTCCCGGTTCCGGCTGACCTAATTTATGCAGCCTAACAATTTACATGATTTGAATTATAGAAGTAGATAATGTGTATGCCAGCTTAAAGAGATGTGTTTTTAGTCTAGATTTGAACTGACAGAATGTGTCTGCTTCCTGAACAATGCTAGGAAGACTGTTCCAAAGTTTAGGTGCTAAAAAGGAAAAGGAATGGCCAGAATTTTGAGATCGCAGTAGACGTGAAGGACAATAATGTGTTAATAGCTCGCTCAAATAGTTTACAGGTAATTGTTTTGTTTTGTTTTGTTTTGTTTTGTTTTGTTTTGTTTTGTTTTTTTGTTTTGTTTTGTTTTGTTTTGTTTTGTTTTTTGTTTTGTTTTGTTTTGTTTTGTTTTATTTTGTTTTGTTTTGTTTTGTTTTGTTTTGTTGTGATACTATATTCCCCTGAACCACATCAGTTCACGTTCAGGTGGGAGGCTGAAATCATAGAATCAGCCACGTTTCAATCAGTGCTGCCTATAATCCTTCTCCTCTGTTTGTATATCAGGTGTTCCAGCAAAACCAGAAATCACAGGCCTCTCGAGACCTGCCCAGGAGGGGGAGGACGTCACACTGACATGCACCACATCTGGTAGCAAACCAGCTGCTGACATACGATGGTTTAGAAACGACAAGGAGGTGCAAGGTAAACAAATCCCCTCGGATGGCCTAGAGCTAACTGTGTGCAATGAACAGCTGCACATGTTGTTAGAGTGCAAGTGGTACATAATGTGCATCTTTACACTAGCATCTTTATGAATTGTGCAGCTCTTTACAAAGCATCTCACAGCGGTATAGTTTAGTATTGATAGAAACTTGCGATGGCGAGTTATAAAGTCAGAATTGTGAGATATAAACTTGAAATTTCAAGTTATAAAGTCAGAATTGTGTGACGTAAAATCTCAATTGCAAGAAAAAGTCACAATTACCTTTTTTAGTTTTTTATTCATTAGTGGAAACATATAGCCTGACTTCGTCATATTCATATTCTAGGCAGAATTTGAGTCTGATACTGCTCCATTGCACTTGTATTATGGGGCGTGTCTTAACCGAACCAGTAAAAAACAACAACTCTGCACTCAATTGAATAGACCTACAACCAATCAGAGCAACGCAGTAAGTGACGTATGTTGAACTTGTACTTAAACTTTTGCCGAATCCCGTAGGAAGGACGGCAAGCACATCTTTCCCATCGACAAATGCCTTGATTGCGGTTCTTTGTTCGTCTTTTAAAATGAATGTGCTGTCGATTTCTTTTATTACAGACGTGATAGCGGAATCTAAACATCTTACTACTCCAGCAGTCATCGTTGGTGAAAACCAATTCAACCCAAGCGCTCTTTGATGACGTGGGTGGTTACGTAACCGCAGATAGCCTGTCCATCATCGATTAAAGCCCGCCCTGGCAATTTGATTGGCTCGGCCTTCTGGGAGCCGAGCATAATTACTCCACAATGGATCGAGTCCAGACCGAACTTCCCGTCCAAAAAATGTTGTGGGCGGGGTTAGGGCTGGCACCCAGGCTAGGAAACATACATTTCAAATATTTTCGAATATTTTAAAATCTAATTAATTCCTCTGATGGCAAAGCTGAATTTTCAACAGTTATTGCTCGAGTCTTCAGTGTCACATGATTCTTCAGAAATCTGATTTGCTGCTCAAGAAACATTTATTATTATTATCAATTTTGAATAGAGTTGTGCTGCTTAAACTTTTTGTAGAAACTGTGGGTCATTTTTTAATGAATAGAAAGTTCGAAAGAAGAGCATTTATTTGAAAAATAAATCTTTTATTATTAATGTCTTTAATGTCACTTTTGATTAATTGCATCCTTGCTGAATAAAAGTATTAATGTCTTTTTTTTTTTAAAATCCCTTATTTTAATCTTAAAATATAAAATGTAAATTATATATTTTTTTATTTATATATTGTAAACACTGACTCTACCAGTGAAGTGAAACAAGACTATGTGTTTGTCCGAACAATGAACCTTTTCTGACCAAAAAAAAAAAATGAAATAATGAATTCATTCTTTGAGTCAAACCAATGTACAGTAGTGCAGCATAACACAACACATCAGTTCAACTTTAACCAATATGTTACCCCAGACATCCCTCCGAGGGCTGAGGCTCACACATCTCGGGCAGAAGCCCCAGTCGGCTGATCTGGTGGTGGTGATTGATGGCCTGAGACTCTGTTAGACAGGTCCGACTCAGAGATGGCATTCATGCAAGCCATACTTAAAGGCCAGTGGCACGCGGGAACATAGCATCACAGCCGGACTGCCTGTCACTCACTCCAATTCAAAGGAATCTCGCTCTGTGATCTGATCTTGTGAGACGTATTGGATGTGCTTCTAGAGACCAGAACGTAAGCCCAAACAGAATATCTAACACGGTGCGATACCACTCACTTTAGGATGGTCAGGGAGATATGAAGCCTTGTGGATCAGGTCACGTTTATGGATACCCAGGCTGCCGTCGACAGAACTTTCAGTGCAGCCTGTGCAATTCTTGAAACTTCAGCACAAAGCCAGGATTTCCTGAAAGCTTATTTACCACAGGGGTTTGCCTGTGTGTGTGTTTTTTTTAGATGCAATTTACTTTGGAACTATCTGGAACTGTGCTACTATAGTAATTTCCTTCTTTCATGTGCTTTTCATGTTTTTTTTTAACATATGTGGATAGGTTTGCACCAGCCATTCACAAGGACCTTGTTAAACTAGGACATGAAGGTTAAAGTATAGGGGGTTAGTGACTACAAGTTCATTTAGCCGCTTTTTTACACGGAACAATAGGGGCTTTCGCACTGGAGGATCCTTTTCATATTTCCTAGAACTATTGGCTGAAGTACCAGGATTTTGCCGTGTTCGCACCGCAGGAACTAGGAATTATTTTAGTTCTAGGAACTCCTTTTGGGGGAACTAAATTAGCTCCTACTTCAGAGTAGGGTCTAAACCAGCACTATAGGAACTATCAGTGACGTGAGTGTACGTTGATTGGTCAAACGCATGACAAACACCAGTACCCGGCATTTTTATAAAACAGTGTAAATATATTTACTTCACAAACATGGAAAACAGTGATAACGACATTTACCTGTTGTCTGCAGGGTTGCATTCTTTTTCTCTGCCTCGATGATATGTCTTAAAGACGCCGCTGTAAGCCCTTTCAGAGTTCCTATTGCTGGTGCGAATGCAACCAGGAACATGGCCCGGGGAAAATTAGTTCTCAGGGAACTATCCTAGTTCCTAGAACTGAGTTCCTTGAACTATTCGGTGTGAAAGCCCCGGTGTGTTTTTTCCCCCCAGACTTGTTGCTGTCTGCATTTCCATTGCGGTCTAAACAACCGTGAAGGTTAGTCCGTTGATGTAGCACTGCGCGACTTTCCAGTTCCCGCTGGATTTCGTCTTCCGCCCAGAGAAAATTAGTTCTCGAGGGAACTATCCTAGTGGCTAGTTCATATAACTTGAGTTCCTAGAAGTAATGGTGTGAAAGCTGCTATTTTGTCCCAGGAACCTTTTTTCCCCCAGACCTGTTGCTGTCTGCGTTTCCATTGCGGTCTAAAGTACCATGAAGATTAGTCCGGTGATGTAGGACTGTGCGACTTTCCAGTTCCTGCCGCATATAAGCTTAATAAAGCCTGAAGCTCGCCGTTCGGTCATATTTTTTGAACTCCATTGTTGATTTGAATAGCAAACAACTCTTACTGGTGTTTGAAATAAAATGCTGCATGAACCCAAGTCCCACAGCCAAAAGTTTCTGTACTTTGAAAAAGCAGGGACATTCTGAGTGGGGAATTTTTACCTGGACCGCTGGTCCCTGCGGTCGAAACACACCGAGTACCACCCCAATGTCCCTAGTTACTGGGAAAAGTTCCTGTGGTGGAAACTCTGCTTTTGTAACAAAATTTGTACTTAATTTGGTTGCACCGTATGTTCTTAAAGGGACAGTTCAACCAAAAATAAATATTTTGTTATGATTTCGCATACTGGAACATGACATCTGCCTTTACTGATTCAGTAAGGAGCCTACAAAATGTGTAAACAGAAGTAGTGTTGAAAAGCTGAGCATATGTGGGGTGACATTTAAAAAAAATGTTTAATGAAAACTCTATTTAGTAGTGCTTAAATTGCTTAGAGTCCATTTACACCACAACTTAGCTGAGTTTTAACTCAACCGTTCCCCGTCTATAAGCTCAAATACTGGTGTTGTGCCAAACTTTCATGCTATCTGAAGAATAATTGTTTCTACTTACAGTAATGGATTTAAACTAACACTAAACGTAAATCGTCCTGGACTATTTGCGTTACAGACACCTTAAATCATGCAGCTTGTTGAGGAGATATGTGCTGTTACTTTACTAAGTGTACGGAGTCCTGCATATGACATGCGCACAAAAAATTTTTTTTTTTTTAATTTGTTCCCACAAATTAAGGCTTTGTTCTCTCTACGATTTAGTAAAACATAATAAGCGTTCAGACTTCCAATTAGAAAAAAAAATCCCATTTATTTACATTGAAACCTTCAGGGTGGGTGTTTTTGCCAGTAAGTAACAATCCAGAATTCCTAGCAACCACCTGCCATGCCACTCAGAACACACAAAAAAACACTCAGAACATCTTAGTAACCACATAGCAGCTCCTTGGCAATAATCCAACATCGAAATGTAATAATAAAAGTGAAAAAAAAAATCTATTTACAATATTTCTACCTCTCCTCTGAGAAATGCAATTGATTTTCACTGGTTGATTTTTACCTACACACCAGAGGCGTTTCAGAGGTCTGTTATGGAGGAGGGTGAGAAATGGCAGATTGGACTTATCTGCAGTTTCTCTGAGATAATGAGATAAACAACATACACTCATTAGAGTAAGGAAACAAAATAAAAGTCACTCACACAAGTTTATTATTGGTATTAAATGGCCCTATGTAATAAAAATACAAGATTGTTTAGATACTTCTACCTTAAAGGGGTAGTTCACACAAAAATCATTCTGTCATCATTTACTCACCCTTATATGATACAAATCATTTTTCAAAACATGTTCTTTTGTGCTCCACAGGTTTGGAATGACATTGGGGTAAGTAAATGATGATAAAACAGACTTTTCATGTTTGGGTGAACTATCCCTTTTTTTAAAGGTGCCCTAGATTAAAAAATTGAATTTACCTTGGCATAGTTGAATAACAAGAGTTCAGTACGTGGAAATGACATGCAGTGAGTCTCAAACTCCATTGTTTCCTCCTCCTTATATAAATCTCATTTGTTTAATTCATAAACACAACTTCATTCTTTATAAATCTCTCCAACAGTGTAGCATTAGCCGTTAGCCACGGAGCACAGCCTCAAACTCATTCAGAATCAAATGTAAACATCCAAATAAACACTGTACTTATGCGATTAGACATGCTGCATGACGAACACTTTGTTAAGGTCCATTTTGAGGGTTATATTAGCTGTGGAAACTTTTTTTATGTTGTTTAAGGCAAGCGCGAGCTCCGTGGGCGGGGAGCGTCAGCATTTAAAGGGCCACACACCCTGAATCGGCCTATTTATAATGATGCCCCAAAATAGGCAGTTAAAAAAATGAATTAAAAAAAATCTATGGGGTATTTTGAGCTGAAACTTCACAGACACATTCAGGGGATACCTTAGACTTATATTACATCTTTTTTTAAAAAAGTTCTAGGGCACCTTTAAAAAAAAATTGGCATTTTGCAACATTTATTTGCAGCTCATCTTCAAAACAAAGGTGATCAGTCTTCCTGAAGCGTCAGATGATAGTATGCATCTGGAGGAGTACGGCATTGCTGCAGGCAATCCAATGCGAGCATCTGACTGACGCTAGTGTTGATAGAGAGAGAGAGAGAGAGAGAGAGAGATGTGCTTCAGCTGCTTAATACTCACAATATCTAGCTTTCATGCCACTGACCAGATATCACACTGCACCATATTCCACACCAATTAGCATCAACACTTAATTCATACCAAAACTCATAAATTCTTACATATTTTATAATCAAACTGACAGAGAAGTGTTACAAAAGACTATTTTAAATAAATACTATTCTTCTGAGCTTTCTATTCATCAAACATATATAATACCATATTAAAATTGACACAATTAATCATTCTAAAGATAATTTTTATCTATTCAATGCTTACATCTGCCACAGTAATGTATTTTAATTATTCTGCTTTCTTTGGCTTTTCAACAAATATTGATATATTCAGTTAATAATCGGCATACCTTGTAATTAATTAATGTGAAAAATGTTAAACAATTGAAAGCCATAGTTCTAGTCTTATTGTGAATGCAAGAGCAAATTGTTTAAAAATATATATGCAAAAGCTAAGAATTTGCTCCACCTATAAAATGACTTTCCTTTTCACCTCACATCATCCTGATTCTCTTGGAAATACAACACATTACATTTACAATATATTTGGCAGGTGCTAAATCCGAAGTGACTTACAGCACATTCAGGGGATGCATTTTTATCAATACTAGTGTTCCCTGGGAATTGAACCAACAGCCTTTGTGTTGCTAGCGCAATACAACATAATGGAAGTAAAATGGGTTTGCAATTTCATTTTATTTCTTCAGTGTTCCATCAATGTTTTGAATGGACAACATGGATGGGATTTGGATGAAAAAAAGCCAAGGACACCATAGACAGTTTTACTGTGTCTGTGCATCTAGGGAAAGAGTGATACTTGTCCATTTTATCTGGGCAGGTCATGCATGTATATATTTAGTGAGATGTTTGCTGGAGGCAATCCTCCAGGGCGATGTTTTACTTAGCCATTCATGATGCCGTTGATCCAGGGCTTTCACGGTACACAGACATAGCTTTAAGTGCCATTATCTCTGGTTGCTGATTCTCTATCACTTTCTGTGCTGTTCCTCACGCAGACGTTATAAGGACTCTTTATGAGCTCTAAATGATTTGTTTATCACATTTCTACAGGATTTCAAACAAAGTCCAAGCTAAAAGGCACAATATTTTGAGCTGCATAGTATTTAGGGTATTTTCTATTGGTGGATTGCTGTTCTTCCGTGTGATTGCAAAACAGAAGAATGTCATATTGCTGTCATTTTGCTGTTGATGTATAAACACAAAGTTTAAGGATAATACCTGTATAATCACATACAATATGAGATTTAATATATAAGAAACTAAGAAAATATTCTTATACAACACATCAAATTTGATTGGCCAGCAGCGTTCCAGGAAGTGCACTCATTTTGTCACTTCAGTTGTGTGTTTACAAGCTCCAGACAGCCAGTCTGTGGTTTATTCAGTGAGTCATTAAATCATTTACTCAGCCGATTTGTTCAAAAGCATTGATTCATCCAGGAATGAATAAGTGACTTTCATTATGAATGAGTTGTTGAAAACACTGATTTATGTATCAATTATTTATTTAGCAGACACTTTTATCCAACACAACTTATAAATGGCTAAAACAACAAGCAATTTAAGATGCCAGGGAAATGAGATGTAATTGAATTATTCACTTAACCGTGTTATTCTGATTGAGATGTTGAATCATCAACTCAACCGGTTCACATTCATTCAGGAAAGAAACAGCATTTAATAATCATAATGCATGATATACTAAATGAAGTACTTGTACAGTACTGTATGTGTAGCTTGATAGGTCTTCTTGTGACTGTGTTTTGTTAGGTCAGAAGGAGGTAAATGCCACTGGGAGGTCATTCACGGTCAGGAGCAACGTACACCTCAAGGTGGACAGGAAGGACGATGGAGCAGCATACACCTGCGTGGTGGAGCACATAGCTCTGGGCTCCTTGCCGCACCAAGTCACAGAAGTGCTGGAGGTCCACTGTGAGTCATGTTTTTGGATCAGTTTCCTCCTGACTTTAGTTTAACGGAAACTGCTCTCAGATCATCTGAAACGGGACGTCTGCCAGCAGCAGTTTAAAGAGCGGGAGAGCCAGGGTTGTGTGTACAGTAACTGCAACTTAGCAATGTTTTGGAGTCGTGTAACAGTAGCTCAGTAACATGTTTTCAAAATAGTGTAACTTTTCCAATTAACAAGCTATTTGTTTTTAAAAGTGGTTTGGTGTGAAAAAAATGCTAGTATTTTACAATGTATGATTATGTAATTTATATATAATATTTACAAAAATTATCCTTTATTCCTCCTACATTTTTTTTTTTACACATTTTGTTATGTCTTGTGTTTTGTTTTTGTTGTCTTGTGTTTTGTTTATATCTTTGTTGTGTCTTGCATTTTTGTTTTGTTTTGTGTTTTTGTTGTCTTGTTTTATGTTTTTGTTCTGTTCATGTGTTTTTGTTTTGATTCGTTGTGTTTTTTGTTTTGTTTTCATTGTTTTGTTTGTTTTGTTTCATTTTGTGTTTTTGTTTTTGTCTTGTGTTTTTGTTCTGTTTTGTTTTATGTTGTCTTGTTTTGTTTCGTTGTCTTTTTGTTTTCTTGTTTTTGTTTTGTTGTCTTGTTTTTGTTTTGTGTTTTTGTTGTTTTGTTTTGTTTCATGTTTTTTGTTTTTGTGTCTTGTGTTTTTGTTTTGTTTCATTTTGTGTTTTTTTTTGTTTTTGTTGACTTGTTTTTGTTCTGTTTTGTTGTGCCTTTTGTTTTTGTCTTGTGTTTTTGTTTTGTTTCATTTTGTTTTTTGTTGTCTTGTGTTTTTTTCCTGTTTTGCGTTTTTGTTGTCTTGGTTTTGTTCTGTTTTGTTGTCTTTTGTTTTTGTCTTGTTTCTTGTTTGTTTTTGTCTTGTTTTTGTTTTGTTTCTTGTTTTTTTGTCTTGTGTTTTTGTTTTGTTTCGTTTTGTGTTTTTGTTGTGTCTTGTATTTTTTTGTGTGTGTGTTTTTGTTCTGTTTTGTCGTGTCTTGAGTTTTGTTTTGTTTCGTTTTGGTGTTTTTTGTTTTTGTTGTGACTTGTGTTTTTGTTTTGTTTGCTTTGTTTTTTTTTGTTTTTTTTTTTTGTTTTGTTTTTTGTCAATCCAGATCCTCCTCAGGTCCAGATTGTGCACTCAGTAATAGTACCTCAGGAAGGACAGTACTTCAAACTGGAGTGCGTATCCAAAGGCAACCCACTGTGAGTGCAGTTTTCTTTTAATCACCTACGTGAACATTGTTTGAATATGGTTTGTCTTATTAAGTTGAACTCGCAGAATCATCACGTCTCAAGGCGGCCCTTATCTGCATGCCGAGAACAAAAAGCAATAATACTAAATCAAATTGTGATATTTGGGAGAGATTTAGTGAGTCATATAATCGTCTAGAGACAGTTGTAACTCTTTTAGTGTGACCTTTCTGAGGTAGAGGACAAAACCGTAAAAAGTTCCTTGAGCAGATATGATAACAAAATGAGAGAAACATCTTTTTTGCCTCTAGACTACTGAACCTGTGGCCTAAAAAGATTACAGAAGCTGAGATTTTTTCATGTTATACATTTACAATGGAAGTACAATGGGGGTACAATTTACATTGATGCGTTCTTATGTTAAAAATAGCTTGAAAGAGTGCAATGAAAGGAACCTTTTTTTTATATGCACTCAACAATAATTCATTTCTAACAAAAAATTAAATGAGAAATCCAGTGTAGTGTACCTTTTCTTGTACACTAGGGGGGAAAGATCTACATCAGGGATGGACAACTCCAGTCCTGGAGGGCCAGTGTCCTGCAGAGTTTATCTCCATCCCTGATAAAAACTCACTTGCCTATAACTTTCTACTAATCCTAAAGACCTTGATTAGCTGGTTCAGGTGTGTTTTAGGGTTTTAGGGTTGGAGCTAAACTCTGCTGGACACTGGCCCTCCAGGACTGGAGTTGTCCATCCCTGATCTACATGAACTAGCATAGCAGCACATTTTATGTTCTGATTTCAAATTAAATCCATGGAAAGTATTGAATTTCTTTGTGTTTAAAATGCAAAAAGATGCTCAACTGATGCACCAACTTGTCATGTAGTGTCATTTCCATAATAACCAAGTGACCAGTTACTGTCATGAGAAACAGTATGGGCTCTTAACTCCCTGAGGTCTGAAAACGCGTTGGCGCGTTTTGTAGGATTTTTTTCACATTGCAGCAAAACAGACTTAAACTACTCGTCATTTCTTTTCATAGAGACATAAGTAATATATCAATTGAAACCATAGAATGTCTTCTTTTATTTGTGTACATTCAGAGTAAAAACACAATGTTGTGCTTTTTGTAAAATAAAGAAAACTAACATGATGCGTGATCTCTCGTCTCCCTCTGAACGAAGTCCAATCTGATAGTTCTCAGAAAATGAACTAACTTATGAATACTAATGACAAAAAATTACACTTATGTCTAAAGAAACGTTGAAATGTCAGGTTTTAAATCGTGCAAGTCCAATCGAAAACAAACATTCTGTGTTTATGCAATCTGTATGAAAAGAGAGCCATGTCAGAAGTCCGAGATTCAGCTCATTATCCGCTAATGCGGCCACGCCCACAGAGCCAGCGCTATTCAGTGGCAAATTCATAGGCAATACATACATACATCATCTCAATCGTGTATTTATTGTCTTGAGAAGTGTTTATTTGGATGGTAAAGCCATGGTTAGCGATCTCTAGAAGACATGCTGTTAGTTCCTAGTTCCTTTTCTTCTTTATATGAATTTGTGGCCTAAAGGTGTACAGAGCGCCCTCCGGCTGCAAGTATGAATTGAAAACACCATTCCTGAAATGTCCTCTTCTTCATTAGAATAATTTATGGACTAAATGTGCACAGAGAACGCCCTCCAGCTGCAAGTATGAATTAAAAACACAGTATCCAGCACTCATAGTGATGACAATAAATATTACTTCTAAGTATAGAAATTTGACATAAATATATAAGAATCCATCAATATTTCTCCAAATGTGCATGCCTTTAAGCTAAAAGCCTATATGAAATGCCACAGAAGTAACATAATTGTTCAGACACTTTGCATCACAGAAATACATTATATTTTAAAGAATATAATAGAATACCATTATTTTAAATTGTAATAATATTTCACAGTATTGCTGTTCATGATGAGCTGAGACATTATTACATTACAGAGGGTTTTTTTCACAGCCTACCTGGCTGAAAGGCCTCATTAATATGCAAGTCATTTCAGGTCATTATTATGTGATTGTCTTCTCAGGTGTAAATGGCCCATTATTTATGCAGATTCACGCCCCCACGCATACTGTGTTTCTTGACAAAAAGTGTCTTAGAAAATTTAAATCTCTCTATTGTTTTATATGAAAGAGTAGTCAGCATAATTTTTACATAATTCTTAAGCAAAAACTCTAGTCTACAACCTCTAATACCCAAAAGTCTTGTGAACACAGATTTAATATACTTTTTTTGGCCTTATTTCAGTGACTTAAGTTTTTTGTTTTTTCAATAACCACGCATAAACATTATTCCTTCAAAAATACAAACATGTACATACATGTTCCTCACATATTATTGTAGCCTAGTTTGTGCTGAATACAGTATAATGACACTTTTTCCATTAATATGTTTATGAACAACTGAAAAAAGCACAAATGTCAGGGCATGTCAAAACTTCTCCAAGCCCCAAATCAGCCTCAGACTCCAGAGGGTTAATATCCTTTGGTGATTACATTAGCAAGTCAGCTACCCTTAGCTTTTCACATACTCTGTTGTTTTTAGGCCTGAGCCAGTTTTATGGACAAAAGATGGAGGTGAGCTTCCTGATGTTGAACGGATGATCGTGGAGGGTAGAGATCTAATCATTACCACACTGAACAAAACAGACAACGGCACATATCGCTGTGAGGCCAGCAACCAACTCGGCACCAACAGGGATGAATTTACGCTGTATGTGTATGGTAAGTACTTCTGGGTCAACATAAGCTCTGGAGGGCAATAAATCCATAAGTTTATTTATTTATTTTTTATATTCTCATGTGTTCTCATTATTTATTTTATTTGTGAAAGTTTATGTTAATATCCATCGTAATCTGCATCAAAACACACATACGTATGCACTCAGTAAACTCCTCCTGGCCTAGTTTACCAGTGTTTTTGTGTGTTGGGGGTATACAGCAGAAACTGCTGGTGGCTGCAGTATTTGCCACCAAAGTGAAACGGAGCCAGAAATGATAAGTTGGTTCTCCAAAACAGGAAGTAAAACAAGAGAAGAACACGCAATTAAGGGTCCACTGCTAATGCGGATAACATTTGTCAAGCTAAAATTGGAAGGAAGATACAGAGCTCTTGGGACAGAGACGGATTTGTAGCATCGCTTTTTAATAGGCCCAACAGCAATCTTTGAGAGAGATCATTTGGAAGGTACACATTTTTTGTACTAAAAACAAAGATGTGGGATTTGTCACAACAGGAGGGTTCTTTATGGACGGACGGCTTTTGAAAGTTGAGCCCACAACTCTCCATGCCTTTCTGTTGCCCTAGATTTATTTGGCCACATTAACAAGACAAACAGACACACAAAATAAAGATCTTCACTAGTGTAGATACTCTACAACGGAATCAGTTTAAACCAACATCTACAATACTTGAAGAAAGTTAGCATAATTATATATTAGTGACATGCTAGCCAAAAAAATTTACAGATCTACTTTTGAATGGTTGTCAATGGAAAATAACACTTTTATTTATATCATAGACTAACCGAACCATGCTAACCAGTCAAACCTTGACCTCCAGGTTAAAGAATTGAGAGGAAGCAAGAGACAGACAGGTGTAGAGAGAGAAAGAGAGAGAATCTCATTCACATGACTCATTACCTCTGCTTCTAATTCATCTAGATGTCTGACTTCACCCGAGTGATATTTATTAAGCCCTTCCTCTCAGGATGAGTTGTCGGACTCGGCTCTCGAATGAACCTAATTTGCTAATGGTACGACTGCCAAGTGGCAATAAATGTCAGTTGAAATCACACAGTCTCTATTCATCTCCAGTTACCGTTTTAATTCCCGTTTATTAATGTGTCTGCTGGTAGGTACACTTTATTTTTCCAAGGACAGATAGAAATAGGAATGGCTGGTTTTTAGGAAAGGCAATAAATATAAAGCAGGATGGAAAATTCGGTCATGTTAGTATTCTGTTAAGTAGGATGGGCCGTTATATTTAACATTACTTAGGTTTGTTTAGTGTTTTATTTATACTTGTAAAGTACTTGGTTATATTTTTTAACTGTAGTGTTTACTACATTTGATGTTTCATTTAAATTTAATATATTTTATATGTACTAAATAGCAACTTCATCATTATAAATGTGAAATTACAAAAATACATTGCATACATGTTTCAATAGAAATGATGGTTATTTTACAGTACGTGTACTTATATGTACTTACCTAAGAAAGTACTCGGTAACTACAGGGGTTAAGGTTAGGTTTGGTGTAGGTTCGGAGTTAGTTCCTAATTATTACCAAGTAATTGTAATTACTGTAATAAGTACATCATATGTACATGAGGAACAGGACTGTAAAGTAAAGTGCTAAAAAATGACATTAAGGTATATTTAATTTACCATAAATGCTTGTCAGTATATTCGGCAGAACACTTCAAACATATTTCAGAGACAATAGAAGTATTTATGAAATTACATATAAAGATGTACTTTAGTCCTTAAGTCAAAAAATCACTCTAAATTTAAGCACTTAATTTGAATTTTAACTATAATACGGGAATAACTGATTGAAACTACAGTACATTATATACTAAACCAAAACAATACTATTATTTTTAATTTAAGTACCATTTAGTACAACTCTGTTCTGAATGTGTATATTTAAAGAGTTAGTTCCTTCATGTCGTTCTACACCTGTAAGACCTTCGTTCATCTTCGGAACACAAATTAAGATATTTTTAATGAAATCCAATGGCTCAGTGAGGCCTCTATTGACAGCAAGATAATTAACACTTTCAGATGCCCAGAAAGCTACTAAAAACATACTGACCTGTTTTAAATATGTCTTTAGTACCTTTCTGGTCATTGAAAGTGTTAATTATCTTGCTGTCAATGCAGGCCTCACTGAGCCATCAGATTTTATCAAAAATATCTTAATTTGTGTTCTGAAGATGAATGCGGTGTGTCTTACGGGTGTGGAACGACATGAGGGTGAGTAATAAATGACTGAATTTTCAGTTTTGGGTGAACTAACCCATTAAATGTTTAAAGTGTATAATTTTTGTGCCACTAGGATCATCAATCAGGTTTTTTTTTTTTCCCTCCACCCCAACTGCCATTGGTCGAGAAACCTTTTAGCCCCGTCCTCAACCTCACACCATTGGTTTGCGCCAGTGCCACTATGTTGGGCTGCGAAGGATGCTCAAATGAACATATCAATGTTTTCATAGTAACATGTTTACACAATTTTTTTTTATTTTTTTTCAGAAACAGTGCTAGTAATATCAGTAGGATTCATATATACACATCCGCAACAGAGTTTCAGAGTTTTTTTGTAATAAATTTGGTAGCACTTTATTTTACAGGCCTGTTCCCCATGTACATACTATGTACTTATTACAGTAATTATAATTACTGGGTAATAACAAGGTACTAACCCTGAACCTACACCTGAACCTAACCTTAACCCTTAACCCATGTAGTTACCTTATATTACCAAGTATTTACCCACTGTAAGTACATGTAAATACATGTACTGTAAAATAAACCAACCTCAAATTATATTAAATAAATAAAAGAAATAATGTTATTTTAGTTTTGCAAGTTGTTATGTCCAATTTAGGGGCTGGTGGGGAGGGAAATGATAAGATGGAAGATTAGATAAACAAATACATCCATTTGGATACACTGACTAAAATTTCATATAAAAACAAACTTCACTCAGAAATTGAATTTAACATGACATTTTGAAGTATTGTCTTGTAAAACTTACTCCAGTTATCTTTGTTTCTATATTTACCCTTTTTGAAAAATCCTTTTTACAGTGTAGCTCTATATGTACTGTAGTCATCAGAGCTGTGGCTAGCCATATTAGCTTATCTTGCTGTTCAAATGAATGTCAAAAAGCCCACAAAACTGAACATATTCAGAAGTCAAGCCTGCAGCAGCAGGCCATTTCTAGAAAGAAAAGCATGAGCTAGAAAACAGCAGTGTCCAAAGACAATCCAATTTCTCCTCTAGATGTGAAAATCCATGTATTGGTCTGCACGCTCCTATATCTGAGTGTTATTGAGCCGTTGAGAGACCTGTGACATCTCTCTTGCAGGTGTAATGTATAGTCTAATTGTACCCAGCAGTAGGTCTGAGCAGACGAGACACCCTCTGGCTACTCTGAGCCCCGAGTTCTCCTCTGACTTTTAAATGAGCATCAGCATTTATGTCTCATGGGTTTAATCCAGCGCTTGCTTGGAACTGTAAAATATTTATTGCTTTGCTTCCTATAATCAGCATGTGTTCGCTACCAACCCCCTCTCAATTAAAACCATGAGAACAGATGAAAAAGAGTTTCGTTTACTTGCTCGGAAAAGCGTGCAAACATCCATAAAATTGATGTCTTTTCAGAAGTGCGCCCTGCTGCCGGAGCAAGAGATGAAATGCTTCCAGAGGCACTTGTGAGGCAGTTTGACCCTAAATGAAATCCTTACCAAATAGCTTGAAACTGCTGAGTTGTATTTATACTCCTTTTAACTTTTTCCTCCTCTTCAGTCTTAGGTCTTATTTAAAGAGCTAATTATGTATCTGTAATCAGTTCGGGAGACATGTAAAGGAAGCGCGTGGGCAGCCCACGCCGTGCGGAGACTGATCAAAACAGCCCGCATTTGAAGTCCGCAGGCTGAGGAAACTAGCAAATGGTCACGTTTCTGATTCAGAAGTCAAGCATTAGACATTAGAGAACCAGAAGAGGAGGCTTGATCAACAAGAAAAACAGAAAATAAACATGTAAATAAAGCTGTTTTTGCATAGATTTGGACAAGGTGATCTGTAGAACAGGGCAAATGGGCGATATTTGCAAAAAAAACTAATCCAGGTCATACACTGCCCAGCCAAAAAAAAAAGAAAGTCGCTGTTTGGATTTAAATAGGCAAATACTTAAAAGTCTATGACTGGATCATTATTGCAATGCTTATTCTGTTTCTAGCATGTTATATGTTTGGGAACAGTTCTTTTAACCTTAATGATGGAGTGTGTAGCTTTTCATTTCTTAAACAACAATTTAGGAAGATGTATCATGACCATATTCCAGGATGACAATGTCAAGATTCATCAGGCTCAAAGTGATTCATTAAAAGTCTTTGGGATGTGCTGGAGGAGACTTTACAGAGTGCTCACCTCTTGCATTGTCAATATAAGATATTGGCCAAAAATTGATGCACCTCTTGATGGAAATAAATCTACTACAGCACATCCCAAACACTTTAAATGAATTGATTCAAAATTAAGTATTTAAGACTCAGAGATGCCAATTCAATGTGAAAATAATTCTTCATGCTCCCTCCCAACCATTCTTTCACAATTTGATGAATTTTGACATTGTCATCCTGGAAAATGGCAATGATATGTCTTCCTACATCGTTGATTAAGAAATGAAAAGCTACACACTCCATCAATTAGGGTTAAAATAACTGTTCCCAAACATATAACATGCTAGAAACATAATAATCACTGTTTTAATATGTTTCTTCTTCATATTAGAATGATTTTCCTTCACAGGAATAAATTACATTTTAAAAGATATTAAAAAAGAAAATTAACATTTTAAATTGTAATTTAATTTCACAATATTACTGTTTTTACTGAGCATAAGAGACTATTTTTCAAAGAAAATTTCGGATATTTTGTAACTTTCAGTACCCTCAATGGCCACCAGGGTCATGTATGCGAAATCTCCATCAAAAACACTAAAAACAGGCTTAATGCTCTTTAAACTAAATATAATTACATACTTCATTTGAGGTAAAATATGGCCCATGTTCTAGTCAGGATTTGTGTGATTCACCCACATCAGAAACCCTGGGGGAAACACACTCAGCCCGCAGCAGAAATGAGCCGGGAACAGTCACACAGCATTTGAACTACAGCGGGAATGTTGATCTTTTCCTCTCTTCCCAGCTCTGTCTTCCTCCATCTCTCTCACTGCCACTTCACGTCACCTCCACCTTTTTACATCAGACATTCTTTTTTTCCCTGACTGTACAAATTGGACTAAAAGGTTTTTGACTCCAGTGTTGAGGAAAAAAGCTAGCCACAGATGAAATTCTGGTTGTCAGTCTGTCAAAGAGGTGAGAGATAAAAGGCATTTCTAATCAGAAATCTGCTCTGTTTCAGTAAATCGAAGGGCAGATTCTCCAGTGTGAATGAATAAGCACATGGGAACAAGCAACTTTGGGTCTCATTCACTAGTTATTGCGTGGACTATTCGTATTTGTAGGCAAAGGAGAACTTCTCACAAAAAAATCCACCTAATTCATAATAGGTGCGTATGCACATGAATTTGTTCTTAATCTTGTTCCAATATTAATGATTTTGGAGTATTCTAATGAGGCTAGTCATTTGCATAAAATACTCCCCAATTCCATATAAGGGCTTTCCGTACACACGTTTTTTTACAGCCTTGCATTGCTGGTATTGTACTTTGTCTACTCTTTAAACAGCATTATGACCTGTACACAACGGTGTTTTGTTTCGGGTTTAACTAGCATAACGCCGGTTTTCACCGTTTTTAGGATTCTTTGCAGCCTTTAGCCTCTGTAAAACTGAAAGTAACTCACTCCCGCTAAATATTTACTCTTTGAATTCTTGCTCCTGGGAACAATACAAGTCGACACCATTATGACTAAAAGTTTGCTAAGAAGTATTTCCTACTAAAGCAAGGCATAGCAGATTGGGGGGAATGGACTTGTTTTCTTTCCCTTTTTCCCTCCTTTCTGCTGTATTTAAGTTTTATTGAAAGCCCATTTTTCTACTGGCGAAGTACTCCTTTAATATGTGGTCACATTAGCGCAATTTTAATGAAATTTCACATGAAAAAAGGACCATTGTCAATAGCGTTGAGATGTACATCTCACACAGAAGTCACTTTCAAACCAAGCAGCTTTCTCTTTCGCTTTAACTTCGCGCACGAGCAGATCTGTTTCTTTGCTTGAAAAGCGTTCAGCTTTTCCGCCATGTAAATAGCAATCCGCCATGGCGTGAGCGCATCTCGCTCTTAAAGGGAATGGGAGATGACACTCTGATTGTTTATTGAACGTTACGCCCATTACTCATTAAGAGAATAGGGACAACCCATTTCAAAAATTCACCCCGGCGCACGGACCGTTTTTCCGTCGTTAAAATAGCAAAAGTGGATTTGGACACGCCCTGAGTGCACCTGCGCTGTGCGCTTTACACTTTGTGTTTAGATCGTTAAAATAGGGCCCTATATGTCTGTTTATGCATTTAAAAACGTTATGCATTTTGGTCATTCATTTACACCATAACTGAGTTTTGGGGGCCTGAAAACGCAAACTTTTGAAAAGTGCAACAAAAAGTGTTTTGTTTTAAAGTACAAGTTTTTTTTTAATTCTACCATTATTGTCTCCGTGTAAATGACAAAAATGCGAATTTGTGAAAACGGGAATGCCCCGTGCGCATACGTGTTACGTGTTCAGTCTATTTTTCTTTACAAAATTACATCGCCAACTACTGGCCTTGCAGCATAATACAGCGATTTTTAATCGTTTTCGTGGATCTGTGTGAACGGAGATCATTTTGACATTGTTATCGTCTGTACGCGAAAAACACGAAGGAAAAACGTTTCCGTTTTTAGTACATCATCATGTAAATGTACCTTAAGTACAAACGTTATTGATGAATCATGATTTGTACGTGCAGATGTTCATATGCAGATTTCACACAGAAACTCTGTGCATACACACGGTTGAATGAGTGAATGAGACCCACTGTCCCAATTTGTCATGCCCGTTCTTTTAATCTGTGCAAGATAAAGAGGCTAGTAACTCAAATGACTAAACTGGTATTAATGCAGTAAAAAATATCAGCTTCAGAGGCTTGAAATACAGAGCGATTTGCATGATAAGTAACATCATTACAGAGCAGTGCAGCGGGACGTAGCAGACATCAGAGATTAACAAGAATGTATAGTTATGAACATGTCTAAATGGATGTGTTTTGCAGGATGTGTTAGTTTGTACAACCTGCATTTGTACATGAAACCATTATGTTGTCCCAGTCGTCCATGTTCCATCATTCTGACTGCAGGATAATGCTGTCGGTTAATGTCTTCATTAATGGTTTTGAGTTTTGTGGCCATTTTATTATTTTATTTTTTTTTTTATTCTCTCACCTTGTGATGTCCTCACCCTTGTCTTCCCTTACTGCCCCTTTCTGTCTGCGTCCATGGCAACAGCTAAAGATTTCCCAGGTACAACTACAGGTAAATATTTTTTGCTGGAGTGCTGACATCATCATTGCGAGACAGGGCACTGTAATGTCGCTTGTGGAGTGCTGGGTCGGGTTACGCCAATTAACCTCCTCCATAGCATGAGCTGGGAGCCATTGCCTTGCATGGGAGCACTGCTGATCTTTGTGAAATGTCATGGTGCTCCATGGTGCTGTCATTCACACAAGGGATGCTTAAAACTCTGGCACACTTACTGGTGTCAGTGAAATTAAATTCATCTTATTTCTGTTAGGAAGAATCTGGAAAAGTTAGAAATGCAGTTGATATTGTGAAGGGTCAATGACACAAGGATAGGCCTGTACTAGATGATAAAAAGGAAATACCTTTTTAAAAATGTAATTGAAAATGCATGATCTTAGAAATGTACAGTCATTTTTGTATTTGTGTCAGTGTCATGCATTTTTGAAAAAGCCATCTTCAAAATTAAATATTTTTTCTACATTTTTTCTAGCATTTTCTACAAATTTGTGTCAATTTCACACATTTTTTAACAAAGTTGAGGCCATTTTGAACATCAAATGTCGAGAGGTGTAACCAAGTAAATCTTTAAATACAATTAAGGCTGTCAAACAATTAATCGCATCCAAAATATATGTGTGTCTACTGTGTATATTATATATATATATATATATATATATATATATATATATATATATATATATATATATATATATATATATATATATATATATATATACACACACATAGACATACATGTATATATTTACAGGTATATTTATATATAATTTATATTATATATAAATATAATATATATAATGCAATATATTTTTGTTACATATATACATGGATGTGTGTGTGTTTATATATACATAATAAATATACACACATACACTGAACAAAATTATAAATGCAACACTTTTGTTTTTGCCCCCATTTTTCATGAGCTGAACTCAAAGATCTAAGACTTTTTCTATGTGCACAAAAGGCCTATTTCTCTCAAATATTGCTCACAAATCTGTCTAAATCTGTGTTAGTGAGCACTTCTCCTTTGCCGAGATAATCCACCCACCTCACAGGTGTGGCATATCAAGATGCTGATTAGACAGCATGATTATTGCACAGGTGTGCCTTAGGCTGGCCACAATAAAAGGCCACTCTAAAATGTGCAGTTTTATCACACAGCACAATGCCACAGATGTTGCAAGTTTTGAGGGAGCGTGCAATTGCATGCTGACTGCAGGAATGTCCGCCAGAGCTGTTGCCCGTGAATTGAATGTTCATTTCTCTACCATAAGCCGTCTCCAAAGGTTTTTCAGAGAATTTGGCAGTACATCCAACCAGCCTCACAATGGCAGACCACGTGTAACCACACCAGCCCAGGACCTCCACATCCAGCATCTTCACCTCCAAGATCGTCTGAGACCAGCCACCCGGACAACTGCTCCAACAATCGGTTTGCAAACTGTCAGAAACCCATCTCAGGGAAGCTCATCTGCATGCCCGTCGTCCTCATCGGGGTCTCGACCTGACTGCAGTTCGTTGTCGTAACTGACTTGAGTGGGCAAATGCTCATATTCGATGGCATCTGTCACTTTGGAGAGGTGTTCTCTTCACGGATGAATCCCGGTTTTCACTGTACAGGGCAGATGGCAGACAGTGTGTATGGCGTCGTGTGGGTGAGCGGTTTGCTGATGTCAGCATTGTGGATCGAGTGGCCCATGGTGGCCAGGGGGTTATAGTATAGGCAGGCGTATGTTATGGACAACGAACACAGGTGCATTTTATTGATGGCATTTTGAATGCACAGAGATACCGTGACGAGATCCTCAGGCCCATTGTTGTGCCATTCATCCATGACCATTACCTAATGTTACAGCATGATAATGCACGGCCCCATGTTGCAAGGATCTGTACACTGTTCCTGGAAGCTGAAAACATCCCAGTTCTTGTATGGCCAGCATACTCACCGGACGTGTCACCCATTGAGCATGTTTGGGATGCTCTTGATCGACGTGTTCCAGTTCCTGCCAATATCCAGCAACTTCGCACAGCCATTGAAGAGGAGTGGACCAACATTCCACAGGCCACAATCAACAACCTGATCAACTCTATGCGAAGGAGATGTTGCACTGCGTGAGGCAAATGGTGGTCACACCAGATACTGACTGGTTTTCAAACCCCCCCGGACCTCCCCAATACAGTAAAACTGCACATTTTAGAGCAGCCTTAGAGAGAAGTGCTCACTAACAAGGATTTAGACAGATTTGTGAACAATATTTGAGAGAAATAGGCCTTTTGTGTACATAGAAAAGTCTTAGATCTTTGAGTTCAGCTCATGAAAAATGGGGGCAAAAACAAAAGTGTTTATTTTAGATGTAATTAATCGTTTGACAGCACTAATAAATAATTATATAGTCAAATATAATTTTTTACACCTATTTACATATATTAATAAATAAGTCTGTACATAAAATATGAGCTGTCACTGACCCATAAAATAGTTGAGCCTTAGTGAAAAATAAATATTTGAAAGTTTTGATGAAATGGTACATCATATATAAAAATAAGACTTTTTTTCCAAGTCTGCTTTAGTTTTTTTTTTTTTTTTGTTATTATCTCCAATAACCAGACGGACTGAAGAAACCAGCACTCATTTCTAGATGATAGCTCAGTGTCCTTGTAGTAGACCATTTGAAAGGCATAAACACAAAGCTACAAAAAAGTTTTTGTTTAACTCACTAGAACTGAGTTGCAGCAATGACTGTTACTATATGTCATCAGTGTGTGCATGGTATGGCCTTTTGAGAACATGTTTTATTTTGCTATGTGCAGTTTATGTCCTGTTTGTTTTGTTTTTTTGTGAACCATTGATTTTTCAGCTTGGACGTCTATTTCACTGGGGTCTCTGTGCTGAATGTTCCACCTCGATGTGTTCTAACTATTTGTCACAGGTCAGATTTCCTTAGCCTGCTCTCCCATCAGGGAATTGATTTTAATAATTAGAAACTGTAATTTGTTTTTAAAATCTAATCATATTTTATGCCACCCACACCATATTCCACTGGGAGTACAGTGAACATGAGCTGCAAATTGAATGTGTGGATATGACAGCGCTCATATACAGCATGTTAAGATTGTATCTCAGGTGCCATCTCTATTTAGAACACAGTTCATATTTATATAAGGAACGTTACTGGTTCAAAACTAATTACGAATTTTTAAATATCACTATAATAATACTAACAAAATACCATCCAGAATGCCTTGCATTATTATAAACGCAATTTACGCTTGTTTTTGCAAACTGAGGGATGGACTGAAATTGTATTCTGTGTTAATCGACAGCGGGCCACTATGGATGCTTGTTTCCACCAGGGAATAAAAAATAGATAATTGCGACTTTTTATCTCACAATTCTGACTTTTTTTTCCTAAGTTGTGAGTTTAAATCTAACAGATCTGAGAGAAAAAAAGTCACACTTGTGAGAAGTCAGAATAAACTCGCAATTATGAATTTTTTCGCAATTGCGAGTTTATATTTGACACTTTTTTTCTCACAATTGCGAGTTTATATTGTGCAATTTGGACTTAATTGCGATTTTATATCTAACATTTCTGAAAAATAAGTCACAATTCTGTTCACAATTCTCGCAGTTGCAAGTTTATATTTGACAATTCAGAGTTTTTTCTTGTAATTGAGTCTAAAAGTCAAAATTGCGAGCGGTGTAGTGTTAATTTCGTCACCTATTTTTAATTTAGTCTTAGTCTTAGTCTTGTGCCAAATGTCCTTGTTAGTTTTAGTCATATTTAGTCATTCACATATCTTTTTTTGTTAGTCAAGTTTTAGTCGACTAAACGTCTCGTCATTTTAGTCTAGTTTTAGTCAAAAGAAAACTCAAGGTATCTTAGTCACGTTTTAGTCGACTAAAAGTCTTTTAATTTTAGTCTAGTTTTAGTCAAGAAATTGTAGTCTTTTTTTAAAAATAACCCATTATTACTGAGATTATTACTGATAAACATTTCAGTAAAAAAGTGTTTCACATATCTCAAACATTGGTTAAATGTCATAATTACCTGACAAAATACACTTGTTGAAAGATTTTTGTTGAATGCAAATGTTAAACGTGTCTGGTTTTCAATTTCTGATTTAGGAGGCACATTCACAAATGATTAACCTGTTCTGAAGAGTATTTTATTTTAACCAACACAATTCAAAAGCTAGCAAGTCGTCGTCGCTCGTCACTCGTGTTCGCTTTGGGTGTTGTGTGTTCAGCAGTTTCGTGTTGCAGCCACAGGCGTATGAGACCTGTAAAGCCTTGTTTACACTGCACGCGTGTGCGGCTCGTTGCGGCTGCGACGCGGCTACCGGAGCTGATACACGGCCACTCTAGTCAATGCTTGTGTTTACACCAGCCGCGCCACTTCGCTAAAGATAGGCGCCTTGCCTCCAAGACGCGCAGCTCAAATACAAAACAAAGTCAAAATAATCACCCTGTGTAAACTCCCGCTCATATTTTACATCACTAGAAACTGACGACAAGAGATTTGAAGTTGAAAAACTTGAAATTTCTTTGAGTTGACATAGTGCAGAGGAAGGAACAACACCTTGCCGGAGCCGTAACGAGCCGCACACGCATGCAGTGTAAACAAGGCTTCAACGAGGCTTAACTTGAGCAACAGCGCGAAGCCGCGAACTCCTTCTGAATATTTTAAAGGCGTAACAGCTGATGAAAAAGCAGCGACGGCAATAGACAAAAATGAAGAGAGATTCTATCTTAGTTTTTATTTTATACAAAACATTTTCGTCTCGTCTTTTTTCGTCAACAATAATGCATGTTAATTTAGTCTTAGTCAGCGTTTTTGGACAGTGGTGCAGTCTTGTCATCGTCTCGTCTTAGTCATGAAAAAAAAGGTCGTTGATTAACATATTTCGTCTCGTCTCGTCTGACGAAATTAACAGAAATTAATTAAAAGAGCGTTGTTGTGTAAGTTATTTACAAGCTACTAATTACATCTTCAACAGTTAAATTTCTGTACTAATTACTCTATCTAAATTCATTTTATTGATTAAATCTATAAAATTTTGATGTTAAATTCACTATTATTTTATATAGAATTGTTCTATAGTCTATATAGTATTTAAAGCAATTACACCAGAAGTAACTACAACTAACATATACTTTTAAAGTACTAATATGTACCTTTAAGGAACTAATATGCACTTTTAAAGTTCTAATATGTACCTTTAAGGAACTAATATGCACTTTTAAAGTGCTAATATGTACCTTTAAGGAACTAATATGCACTTTTAAAGTTCTAATATGTACCTTTAAGGAACTAATATGCACTTTTAAAGTGCTAATATGTACCTTTAAGGAACTAATATGCACTTTTAAAGTTCTAATATGTACCTTTAAGGAACTAATATGCACTTTTAAAGTGCTAATATGTACCTTTAAGGAACTAATATGCACTTTTAAAGTGCTAATATGTACCTTTAAGGAACTAATATGCACTTTTAAAGTGCTAATATGTACCTTTAAGGAACTAATATGCACTTTTAAAGTTCTAATATGTACCTTTAAGGAACTAATATGCACTTTTAAAGTGCTAATATGTACCTTTAAGGAACTAATATGCACTTTTAAAGTGCTAATATGTACCTTTAAGGAACTAATATGCACTTTTAAAGTGCTAATATGTACCTTTAAGGAACTAATATGCACTTTTAAAGTGCTAATATGTACCTTTAAAGGTATTAATATGTACCATTTAGGGGTAAGTAAAGTACAAAGATGTATATTTTCACTTTTGTACCTTAGGGAGAGTAGAGTGTTCTTTTCAAGGGAAAAGTAATTAGTAATTAATTACGTAATGCATTACAACCAATACTGATTGCGAGATCTAAACTTGCAGTTGCAAGAAAAAAATTCAGAATTGTGAGATAAAAAGTCACAATTGCTCTATTGCTAATTTCTTTTTACTAGCTTATTTTTTTATTCGGTGGCACAAACAAACTCCCATAGGCCACAATAGAGCTTAACTTGTTTTGAACCTAGAACTTTCCAATAATAATGCAAATTAAAAGTGCTGCCCATAGACCTCATTTCTGATCTCCACAGACGTTTCTATGAACAATTTCACAGGGTCTTTGCCACAAATTATAAATCAAGAAATCAACATTAATTAATTCCACAGTGATTTATTTTGATGCAAATGTTCATTTAAAACGTATGAAGATTCTGATTGGTGGTGTGTGTGTGCCATAAAACACATTTGTTTTGTGCCTCTGGCCTTTCACATGTGAGATCTTAATGGAATTCATTAACGCTCAAGCAAAATGACTTACGTCTCTGGCCACATGTCACCATCCGTGAATGAGACTAATGATCTCTTTACTTTCACAAACTAGCTTCATTTCCAAAGGAGTTCAGTGTGTCTTTGCTCCATCAGCAGAAAGATACACATCAAAGTCCCTTTCAAGGAAAGTCTGTTCGCTCGGCAGCCATATTTGCAACACCTTCAAGCAGCTATTTCAGGCATCCAAGACCAAGTCCTATCTACTTGAATGGGGGAATCCTGAAATCTCACCAAAAACAAACAAACAAAAAAAAGCTCCCAGAACATTTCAAATAAGCAACAAAATCTAACATATACTTTCCCATAAATGTTGTTTCTTGTGCTCAGTTACTTAACAAAAGCTTATTTTTCAGGCTAGACCAGCCAATGCATGTATGTGCGGTCATAAACACGCGTCTCAGAACACAACCTGCAGTGACAAGATGACTTAATCAGTCAGCAAATGGCTCTTTTATTTAGAAGGCATGCACTTTCTCCCATTCATAAGTAATATGAGTGCACGGTTTTTGATACACATGCTTTTGACCTTCATTAGCCAGCTGTTAATCTCTGACAAGATAAATCTGGAGATATAAGTGTTTTCTCTTCCGTCATGTCTGTTCAAAGGACTTGATCCTTTGCTGATGCTCACTTATAGAATGTTTTAGTAAAATATGCTGATGAAATAGTAAAATAGATAAATAGATATTTCCAGTGTTGGGGGTAACACATTACCAGTAACGTGAGTTACGTAATCAGATTACTTTTTTAATGCATTACTTTTAAAAGTACAACAAAATAACTGAGTTACTTTTTCAAACAAGTTAAACAAGTTACTTGTTTTCCCATTTATTGACATGTACTGTACAGGTGTGATTTTGCATTTCTTTCATCCTGAGGCTAATTAATTTAACTTTTGGTTTAAAAAGGAGCTTTACCTTTGCCAAAAATAAAACTTTTTTGTATTATTATAAAACAAACAAGCAAGCCCAGCCCTGGGGCCTGTACCATGAAGCCGGATTAGCTGGCTATAGCCAGGTAAGTTTCAGATTAGTTTGCGCCAATCCTGGGCTTTAGGTACCATTAAAGTAACTTGACTTTTAGCGGTGTTCATCGCCATAGTAATATACGCTCCACGGCTAACCTGCTCCGGGGCAGGTTATGTTCTGGGTTAGAGATTTCAAACTGAAATTGGACCAATCAGATGTGAGCAAAGTGACACTAACACATCCAACGCAATAAAGTCACTCCCCCACTTTCTCTTCCTCCAAATTAAAGGTCATTATATAGTAAAAACAAATATTTTAACAATGAAATTGTCTGGTTTTAATGATAATATAATTTATATGATTTGTATAATTATATGATCTATATTTTTATTAATCCATTACACACACGCAAGTTTAGTGTAACAGTAGTTATTAAGCACTTAGTTTCAATGAATATTAATATATATAGATCATATGTAATATAGGCCTAAATAAGGAGTAAATATACTCTTTAAAAATGACTACATATGACTTTGTATGTTTAAGTCTCTATCGCTATATATTATCAACTATATAAACTAACTTCACAACTTTCACTTGCACTGATAGAGAAAGATCATTTCTTTTATTTGTCCTCTTTCACAGACAAGTATTTTCCATTAGTGTAAATGCATTTAAATTCTTCTTTTTCAGCGAAAGAGTTTTGAATCTCGCGAGAAGTGAATCACAGTTTATTTCTGTTGCAAGGCATGTGATTGGCTGTTTGCCACTGATGTCACGGATTTATGTGCACGCGCTCCACAAACTCAGGATCAAAGCCTGAGTTGACAGAGAAAGTTGATGATCAGCCTCATGGTTTTGTCAAATCGAAACTAATCCTATAACCCTGAGTTTGTTCAACTACCATCATGGTACAGGCCCCAGGTGAGAAAAAGTAACGCAAAAGTAATGTAACACATTACTTTCCATAAAAAGTAACTAATGCAATTAGTTACTTTTTTTTAGGTAGTAACGCAATAATGTAATGCATTACTTTTAAAAGTAACTTCCCCCAACACTGGATATTTCTCCAAAATGTCTTTAAATAGGTCAATGGAATTTATTCATGTTACCATGAATGATAAAAGCCTTACACGTAGAGCATTGGACAAAATATTGTACTAGAAATATAGCCAAGTTTAAACAAATCTGAGTAAAATGCCCCAAAGTTTGGACACACAGCCTTTGAGATCAACAACAAAAGAAACAGTAAACTGTTTATTGTCCTAAGCTGAAAATCAATATTCAAAATTTGAGGGCGGGAGAGAAATTAATACTTTTATTTATACTTTTTATTCATATATATTTTATATATATATATATATATATATATATATATATATATATATATATATATATATATATATATATATATATATATAATATATATGAATAAAAAGTATAAATAAAAGTATTAATTTCTATATATATATATATATATATTCTGTCACTTTTATAAGTGCCACAGAAACAACATTATATTGTGTATTTTGGATAATTTTTGTAAACATCTGTATTCAACAATCCAAATATACAGGACTTTCATAGACCTATTTAAAAATGGGCAAAAGCCTGATAATACAGCTGGTAAGGTAGGATTGGTCAAAGACATTTCTTTAAGATGGGTCATAGCGAAGCATCAGCAGCGGCTCTTTTTCCCAGTCACGGAAATCTTCGTGGGTTAAAAATTCAAATAAATGCAGTATTTTTTTCTAGCTTGACACAACCAAGGTCAAATACAGCAAGCACATTCCCACATTTTACAATCATGATGAGAATCGATATTAAAGGACCTCGAATAAAAGAAGTGATCAGCGAGTGTGCATGTGAATAAATGAGGAGACATTCCTGTCCCACACAAGCTCTAGAATGTGAATCCTGCCCTTAATTAAAGATGATGTACAGCACAACAAGACAAACATCATTATTCTTATCGCTGCTTTAAAACCATCTATTCACAAGATGCCATAATGAACAGCCAATATCCTTATTATCAAGGGATATGCAAAACTCTACATTTCTAAGCAACAGCCATCCACAAAGCCGAGACGGCAAAGAGAAATATAGCAATAGAATAAATAAACTTTTTGAATTGTAAATGTAGTATATAATTCCTGAGGCTCATTTAAATGAGAAAAATGAAATTGGAAGAGCAGCTTGAAATCATGCTACACAGTTCATTCAGAGTTGGGGGCGTTTAATGCAGTCCATAAATTGAACTATATTATCAAACTGCATATTCATAAGAAAATGAAAGACATCTGAAGAAATAATGGCTTTGCTGTGTAAATGTGCAGTCATTTTTGGAAGTTAAAGCCCATTTTGTTTATCATAATGGCATAGAAAAAGATCCACAATGGATTTAAATCTGAACGTCTTTCCATTTTGTTATTATTATTTTGCCATGACGGTCTTCTAAATTTATTCAGATTTACAATAAAAAGCATTTAGCAGACATCCATAGCAATTTACAAAAAGTGCTTTATAGTATAAGCTTTATATATTTTAAAAATACTACATAGCGAGTTAAATCTGATCTGATATCTGGATTTGTGTATGTAAAAATGATTAGGCAGCAAATACAGCACACCATAGGCTGTCAAAATTGGAGTGAAGCAAATCTCATGAATCAAGATTGGTGTACTTGATTCTGAACAGCCTCTTATAAAGCATACCATTCTTTGAACTTAATTTCCACATGGCTTTTATTGTGCCTCAAAACAAAGCACAATGTTAATTGAACAAAATGGGTTCATTTATGTGTTAAAAATGGGTCTGCAGAAGTCCCTGTTCTACACATCTCCCAGGGTCACTTTGCCAAGCGCAGCAGAAGTGAGAGCCATTCATCACTATGAGCTAATGAGAGCAAGTTCGAAGTGCAATAAAGACACATAGTTAAAGTTTACACCCTTGCAGAAGCACTGAAATGGCACCCAATGCAGGGCCAAAAGGTGCTGTGTCAGGACACAATTGCTCCAGGTCAAACAAAAACCCATTTTGTCCTGTTCCCTTCAAGTGAGGTTAAAGGGATATTTCACCTAAAAATGAAAGTCCTGTCACCATCATGTTGATCCAAACCTGTTTGACTTTATTCTGTGGAACACAAAAGGGAATTTTTTTTAAAGAATATCCTGGCCTGAATGAGCATTTAAAGGTGCAGTAAGCAATTTCTGAGAAACATTATTTGAATATTTGAAATCAACCCAAACAAACACACCCCTCTCGTCATTGCACAAACACACAATGCAAGAGTGGATGTCTCATCTGAAGCAAAGTAAAAACAATGTTACTTACATTTGGAGCAGATTTTCAGGCCCTCCCACTTCTGTCTCTCCAGCATTGGAAAGCTTTTCTGATATTAACACGGGTCCTAAAGCTCTTGCCTGATCATAACAGTGTGTGGGAAACCACAAGTCTTTGGGCTCCAGGGGGAGTATGGTTGCAAAGCTGAAACTTAAAGGAATTGGTGGAAGGGCACCACCAGGAGTGGAGCCTGCGGCTTAATTTGACTCAACACAGGAAACCTCACCCGGACCGGACAAGGAAAGGATTGACAGATCGATAGCTCTTTCTCAATTGTTTCCAGTGATGTTCCTCCGACCTTTTCTCATTTGTAATGTCTCTCAGCCATCTCTCCCTCTACAGTCTTTCTTCAAATCTTCCTCTTGCTCTCTCTCTCTCCTCCCCCATCATAAGTGGACACGCCCCCTACTGCTGATTGGCTACAAGTGTGTTGTGGTACTCGGTTCGATCCACTTTCAACAGAAATCGTTTACTGCACCTTTAAGCTTGAAAAATTATACCATAAAAGAAAAAGCTCCACAAAAGTAGCGAAACAAGCCAAAATTTAATTTGTTATACTCTAAAAATATTCTTTGGCCCCTTCTTGTAAGTAGTACTATGAGCAAATCCATTATTATTATTTATAGATATTTACAGTAAATCAATTGCTTCAGTTTCCAAAATGAATCAAGAACCTTATCTGGTTCAACTCACTGACTCAATGATTTGGTCACAGTGATTAAAGGGATAGTTCACCCAAAAATGAAAATTTGATGTTTATCTGCTTACCCCCAGTGCATCCAAGATGTAGGTGACTTTTTTTCTTCAGTCGAACACAAATTATGATTTTTAACTGCAACCGCTGCCGTCTGTCAGTCAAATAATAGCAGTGGATGGGAACTTCAACTATAACAGTAAATAAAACTTGCTTAGACAAATCAAAATTAAAACCTGCGGCTCGTGATGACACATTAATGTCCTAAGACACGAAACGATCGGTTTGTGCGAGAAACCGAACATTTTTATATATTTTTTACCTCTAATACACCACTATATCCAACTTCGTTCAGCTTCCTGTTAGTGAGGTCAAAAAACGCGTTCTGAAGACGGAAGTGATGTCTCGCCCATATACTTCAATGAGCGCGAGACATCACTTCCGTTGTCAGAGCGCGATCAGACCTCACTAAGCGAGTGCTGAACGCAGTTGGACATAGTGGTGTATTAGAGGTAAAAATGATATAAATACTGTTCGGTTTCTTGCACAAACCGATCGTTTCGTGTCTTAGGACATTAATGTGCCGTCACGAGCTGCAGGGTTTAATTTGGATTTGTCTATGGAAGTTTTTTCGACTCTTATTGTTCAAGTTCCCAATCACTGCTATTATTTGACTGACAGACGGCAGCGGTTGCAGTTAAAAATCATAATTTGTGTTCGACTGAAGAAAAAAATCACCTACATCTTGGATGCACTGGGGGTAAGCAGATAAACATCACATTTTCATTTTTGGGTGAACTATCCCTTTAACAGCATACAGGACAAGATTTTCAGTTCATAACAACTTAAATTTTGTTCCCAGTACTCATAAACTTTCATTATGGAAAATAGAGTGGCCAAGCTATTTATCAAAAATTCACCTTTTGTATTCCACAGAAGAAAGAATGATCATTTTTAGGTGAACTAATCCTCCTACGCATTCGAGGCAGGTAGTGGCAGCACTAGCTGTCTAGCGTACTAAGCTATCCGCAGTGGGAGCTTAAGATTCACGACTCCGGGTGGCGATTTATTCAGTAGAAGTTCAGAGGCGACCAAATTCACCCTAGTCTGCGCTCGCTCACTCAAAGTTAAACCCAGGAGACAAATCAGCCTGCCACAACCCCTGCCGTTTTTAAACTTGTTGTATATCGGCAAGGATTGAGTCACTTTGGTCCTTGCAGGGCTGTGTGAGATATGACAGGTCTTTGGTAGCTGTTCAGCATTTGCTTGTAATGATAAATCCCCCCCTCCACCTCCCCCCTCCTGCTGCCTATTGAAAGTCAGTAGAACATTGGCTCTAAATTGATGTGGCTCCAAAACTCAAAGCAGCATGACATACTGGGGATGTGTCTATGATCCGGCATGGAATAAACACTAGTTTACAATCACTCAATTTGACTGCATGGGGAAGTCATATGGCAGTAATATATATATATATATATATTATATATGAAGAGTTCAGATGCAAAAGCCTCTAAATGCTGTCTGGAATTTTCTTCTAAAATGAGCATTTTTATCAAGTTTGTATGTTTAGGTTCAGTAATTTCATTTTCATGTCAATTAATAGGTCATTTTCATTGCCATTAAAATGAATTAACTGAACATAAACAAACAAGCTTGATAAAAATGCTAATTTTAGAAGAAAATTTCAGATGGCACTTAGAGGCTTTTGCATCTGAACTCTTCATATATATATATATATATATATATACACATTTATTAAAGCATCATGACAATATCAGTGTATGTAAAAAAAATATATATATATTTTTCTAAAAGCTTATGATTCAAAAGATTATAAATGGGTTTTAAAGTGATAGTTCACCCAAAAATGAAAATTCTGTCACAAAAGAAGACATTTTGAAGAATGTTTGTAACCAAACAGTTGATGGACCCCATTGACTTCCATAGTATTTTTTTTTTTTTTCCATACTATGGAAGTCAATGGGGCCCATCAACTGTTTGGTACCTAAATTCTTCAAAATATCTTCCGCCGGCAGTTCAATTTCTCAAACCTTTCATGGCCCCCAGAATATTTTGTTGAATGAATATCTGAACATGCAATATGTCAAACGAAAGAACAGAGCCTTTGCTTTTATACAAACAAACAAAAAATACTATTCAAGCTTCATGCGTTCCTTTTTATCAGTACTTAAATGTGGGTAAGTTTCATAAAAAAGTAACATTTTGAACAAAAAGCTGAGAAAATTGTGCTTTTGTCAAAGACTACAACGTGTATAAACAATGCTTTTATCGCTTGTTTCTGCTTCTTTTTTTGCTTGTGTTTTGATCTGGAGATTTTCTACTCTTTCAGAAGATGCGTAATAGCACCCCCTAATGGTGCGGAAAGAGTTAAAAAGGTCTGGGTGGTAGCCAGGGTGTTTCTACTGTACCTCTTTAATTAAATGTAATAAATGACTTGTAGTTCAGTGCATGCTGACTAACGCTCTGTCCCAAAAGGTACCCTAAACACTCGCGGTCTTCCTACCAGTCATAACGGCGTTTTGAGCTCGCATATCGACCGCGCTTGCAAGCACCCTTCTGAAACCTAAAATGACAAACGGGACACCTTATGGTCTCATGGACTGCCGTGTGCCATTGTAAGTCCACAAGACCATAAGTGCATATGAAGTGTGCCATTTGGGACAGTGCCCTAACAAAAAACAAGATGATGATTTACCCAAAAATGAAAATTCTGTCAATAATTACTCACACTCATGTTGTTCCACACCCGAAAGACAATCATTCATCTTCGAAACAATAATTAAGATATTTTAAATGAAATATGTGCGCTTTCTGTTCCTCCATTGACAGCCTTTGCAACTACCACTTTCAAGGCCGAGAAAGGCATGATTAAAGTAATCCATGTGACTTTTATGAAGCGAGTGCTTTGTTTGACCAAAAAAAAAAAACATTTACCAGTTCATTTACAAAATATTAATGGAGATTTTATGGGTTTGGAATGACATGAGGGTAATGACAGAATTTTCTTTTTTGGATGAACTATCCCTTTAAGGAATAAGTCTGACAAGTTGAGCATTACAAAAACAAATGACCCAGACCTGAACCTAAGCATGATTCTAATGGGAAAAGTACACAAATGTTATGCAATATGTTTCGATTTCACCATGTACAAATACAAGTTGTCATGAGACTGTCTTGGCTTTAGTCATATGACTTTTTTGATGTGCATCAAGGATTTTATCAAATTTTACCAAATAATACGTTTATCCTTAATTTTTTATTTTTTTTAAACGCACATTTTGGAAATTTTATTTGCATTTGTCTTATGTGATAGTCTTGGTTAGTTTAATGGATTTTTTGATTTTCATCTTCTCGTCTGCAAGACATAAAATCAAAAAGTGTGATCACTTAGAAAGCCGTATTTTCCTCAACAACCTGCACGATTTAACACATAATTAAAAACGTAGCACAAATGTGAGGTCTACAGCACGACGGTCTGGGCTACGGTTCACACACAGTTCAGTGTGGTTTGTAAATTATATGAAAGCAGTGTTTTAAAATATCCAAACTGAATGGTATCAAGTGAGAAAATGAAATGACTGCCTGCTCCAGCTGAGATACTTACAACTGTATTTAGTGAATTGTGGGAAGTAATGAGTCCACGCGTCTTATATTAACACACCGACCCATAATTGGCTAATTATAGCGGTTGTTCCACTGGTGTGCAGAGCGCAAATCAAAAGCATCTTTTCACGCCGTCCTCTCTCCGTCTCCTCCTCCTCCTCCAGATCCTAACGCCCTGACGCAGCACGGCCCCGACCACGCGCTCATCGGCGGAGTGGTGGCCGTGGTGGTCTTCATCACCCTGTGCTTCATCATCGTCCTGGGCCGATATCTGGCCAGGCACAAAGGTACGGCTTCCCTCCCCTCTCTCGCCCTATAGTGTGCAAAATGCTTCAACATGTCCACTGTTGTACCTTATGTGTCTATGTGACCTATGTGGGACTGTGTGGACAGGGACATACTTAACCAATGAGGCCAAAGGAGCGGAGGACGCCCCTGACGCAGACACTGCCATCATCAATGCGGAGGGGAACCACGCACATGCAGAGGAAAAGAAAGAGTACTTCATTTAGCACCTCTGTTTTTTTTCTGTTCAGTATTGTCACGGCAACACTGCGAGCCAGCAGAGGAGGCGTTATAGCGCTCCGCTCCCTAACAGCACTAGTCTGGTCTGGCTTTGTCTCTGTTTGCGAACCTCTTTAAGGCCAAATTCGACACGCCACCTGCTGCAAAAGAATGTTGCCTTTTTATAAACGAATCCTAATCGTCCAAAAAAATAAATCAAATAAATACTTCAAATGAAACTAAAAATCAGTTGAGTTTGTAACTGTAACACCAGGTCCATTTAGGCCAAAAACCCTATCCCACCCCTCCAAAATGCCCCCCGTTTGATTTGCCAAGTGCCAAAATATACAGACATGTGCTTGTCATGTTTGTTGCTGTGTTTATTCATTTAATTTCCCAGTGAATACTGATTTCTCAACCACCCTCACTGTGCCTGTTATATACCTTTTTACAGATATTACCAGGGAGCGGCAAGAAATGTGGTTCATCTCAAGTCGGAAAACCTTGGCTTTGCCAATAATTACGCTTTAAGACAAGAATATGTGAGATGTATAATGTAAATATCATGTACTGTCTTTGTGTGTGCGTGTCTGTTGTTTTCCATTGTGAAAGTGGGTGTTTTTTTGAAGTACCCCCTGTAATAAAGAATATGCCCAAGACATACGGACAATTACGTAACGTACGGACACCCGAAACAAGCCGGCAGATTGAAAATGGCAGGAAGTCAATGAAGCACAAATGAGAATTGGTGTGGAACCATTAGAAGTGAGATTATTTTCTATTCCCATCATACCTGTCTGTATATTCTTGCACTGTTAATATTTTCCCCCAGAGCGTTTATTTCAAACCTGAAAATGTATCAAACGTAAGCACAAAGTCATTGTAAAATGTCATTGGTTTAGACAGTCTCAGGATGAAAAGAAGAGCCTAATTGAATTTGTCTTTTATCGCTCGAGTGAATGAATTTTTGTTCTCGCCTTGTGAATTGATCTAAACAGCCATTTTGAATGGAAGTTTGGCTTTGTTTCATTTCGATTCGCTCACCGACCCTTGTTAATATTGCTGTATATTACTTTGCTAAAGTGATTATTGGTGGAACATTGTTAAAGTATAGGATCCCATATATATATATATATATATATATATATATGAGAAAACAAATGTCAAAATATCTATTTCAAGTGTCCCATACAATTAGTTCATATAAGTAAAGAAAATATTTGTTTGTTAGTTTGTTTTGTCCCAGCCCAGGGAATGTATATAATGTGTATACTTGAGCATTTGGTAAGCTGTTTATTTAATTGAATTCTTTGAAATCTTTACTGCTCTGTTTAATGCTACATGTGCGCGATTCCATTTTAGCCTCTCTACACTAAGTATGTCCCGACGGATGCTTGTCATTAATACTAATTTATTGGGTAAAATCTGATGGACAAACACAATACATTATTATTAGTGCTTTTTATAAGCTTGTGAACAGATATCTTTTGTTCATGAGAAGGTCAGAACAACAATCACCATTATTGCCTTTGTGTTTGCAACAAAACATACGACCACACATTGAAGCTCTGGAGAAGCATAACCTTCAATGTACGTTTTTATGAAACATGTTTCCAGTGTTCATACTTTATTTCACTCTTTATAACATCAACTAGATCTAATACATTTTTCTAAAAACTTTTGATTTGCCCTATTGTTTTTTTTTTGTTTTGTTTTTTTTGCTGTATGGGAAAATGTGTGAGGTTGCTTTTACATTAAATATTCAACTTTTTCAAACTATGCCTCTGTAAGAAAAGAAAAAAAAAACTCAGAGTACTGAGTAAAATATGCACAAACTCAGATTTGTGTTTTCTTCTTCACGCAACACAAGTGAACACAGAACACACATACTCTATATATAATGTAATACACACACACACACACACACACACATACATATATATATATATATATATATATATATACATATATATATATATATATATATATATATATATATATATATATAGATATATATATATATATATATATATATATATACACATACATATATACACATATGGGTCATTAAAGTTTTATTTCAAGTTTTATTAAGTGTTAACAATGAGATTATGTGGTTTTTATAATCAGTTAACACTGCTTTTGTCATTTTTTACAAGATGGACAGTTTGTCACCAAAAAAGTCATTTGGTTTAACCAAAATTTCAGTTTTACCAAATGACACTTTTGGTTATACTGAATGACGATATTTTCAAACAATGTTAACAGGCTGATATCTAGCTAGTTAGATTGCCAGCTAGCTAGCAAAAGGACAATAAAACATTTTATATTTAGTACGTTTTTAAAATATTACAACATTTTCCATGTTTTGTAGCGGTTGTACCAAATTTCGGGACATTTTTTTAAATAGTTAAAAGAGAGTTAGTTAATTTGCTTCATGACCATGTGGTCCTTTGCAGGTGTCTGAATGATGTCACATCCTGTCACATGATATTGACCGCATGACTCGACTTTATAGTGGTTAGTATGAAAGACATCAATGAAATTAATTTTTCAAGACATTCTTTCTCATAACAAAGAAACGACTTCTACACACAATTTTAATACCATTTTGCACTATGTTGATATATGATATTGTAAAATCATGCCAGAATAAAAAATATATACATTTATTTCATTTTAAGATATTTTAATCACAAATTAATTGGCTACATTGGCCTTTGGAAAGTTAAACCAAATGACCTTTTAACACTTCAAATTCTTTAATATACTTTTATATGTAGCAAAATGTTATTAAAACCTTTTGGATTCAATAAAAGAGATTTAGTTGTACTGTCTTACATACTTTGGATGTCATATCTTTGTTTTTTATTATTATTAAGGCCTTTGGACTAAAAAAATTACCTATCACGTAATTGACCCATGTATAGAGAGAGAGAGAGAAATAAAACTTTTTATTTAGTTTTTTATTTAGATCTTAAATAAATTACATGCAGTCATATTTTTGCATTATATTTAGCTGGTTAATTTGTGAGTAAATCAGGTCTTTGAGCTGGAATGATGGAATAATCTTTTATATATGCTGAAGTGGGCTGGTATTATGAATTCATGGCTACATGCTGCCACCAAGAGCCAGAAGCTCTCAATGCACGAGTATGCGGTGGCACTTCTTTTCTCAAAGCTTTTATTGTCTCCAACTTTAAGTGGCTTTCCTCTGAAACTTTCAAATCCTGTCCTTCTTCCCTCTGTACCACCATGGTGACAGCTTTACATAATCCATAGTGCAAGTTGCCAGAAAAATTACAGGAAAGGATTTGAGGAGATCGAAAAATTTCGTAAGGAGCAATGCAGTGTGTTCAGCCTTAAATCTAGACTGAGGCTTAACAGAATAACCGACACAAAACCATTATATTTCTCTGCGCTCACAAAGATTGTATGCTGTATGTTTAATGCTGGTGGGTCATCTTTAATTGATGGAATTAACCATTAAAACTGAAACAAACATTACAACACAACAACTGAAACTGATCTTCTTTCAAATGGGTTTTTACATCTAAGTTTGGAGTTAATGATCATTCAGGGCTCTGGGCCAATTAAAAAAATTAAGCTAAATCCCAACTGTAGTTGCTGATGATATTTAGTAATAGTATTACTACCACCATCACTACCAATTTCACCATAATCATTGTAATTCTAAAAAAAATAACAACAAAGGACTGAGTCTTCATTTACTAGCTACAGTAGTTGTTGCTATGAGGATTTCATTTAAAGGTTCAATAACAAAAATGTACATATATTCTTTAGGAGTGGTTTTGTATGTTAGTTTCAAACATCTAGTTCAAAGATTCCAATCATTTTTATTAGTTGTATTAAGCTAGAACCTGCCATCTGCGTAACATCCCGAGAGACTTCATTATTAGGATTGATATTCTCCCAGTGCAGTTAACATGGAATATTTTTTGGCCTGTTCTCAATTTGCTTATCAGCTATAGTTTGAGATTTCAAAACAGTGGGAGGCCAGAAATCTCCAAGCGGGTGGATCTTTGTGAAATAGGGAGGACTTCTATTCTGTGCCTCTATCCAGCGAGGGAGGGACAACCTGTCACTCACATGAGATTCACCAATAGCAAACCACAATCATCCAATCAATTCCCAATGGACAAAATCAAGTCCCGTCCTCAATTTTTTCTTGTTCAAGAAGCTGTTTCACTTGCGTATACATCACAATAGAGAAGAAAATACGATTGCAATTTCAGTTTCATGCCAACCTTAAGACGAACCAATTCTCTAGAATGAATCAGACATACCAGTGCTATATTACAAAAGAGCTGACAATGTGGTTGTTTACCTCCACTCGCTCGGCAGCAAAGTAATAAAAATGTGACATCAAAAACGGCGATTGTTGCACTTCACTGCTAATCATTCCGCATGGTGTAGAAATACTTGTTGTGACTCTTGAGAGCCAAGTGAATCCATTACAGGCAGGAAACAAAATGATTGCATTCTATGTGTTTGTAAAAACACACATTAGGGCTTTACACACTTGAAATAGTTAACCCTGAATCATTTTAAACCCCGGGTAAATGGAATCCTGGGTTATCTTGCTTCACATTTCACACTGCTCTTAATTTACCCCAAGTTAACAGTTAATCTTGGGTATTCATAAGCTGACGTTTCACGTTGTACATTCCTAAATCCTCGTATTGACGACTGTACTATTGAGTTTGTACTGAATGGACATTTCGGACTACAAAGGTAAAAATGAAAAGGTCTCTTGTTCACACAAACTGTCCCATTTTCAGCCAGCATTTGACAGTTTTCCTCTCAAACACAATTTAGTGTTTAAATACAATGTGCAGTGTCTCAGTGACTGACTAAAGCATGTGAATATGACCCTGACAGCAACATAATGTTGAGCCAGATCCGGTCCACATCTGGTCCGCGTGTAATCCACATGTACCAGATGTGGGCCGGATCTGGGCCACACTATGTTGCTGTCTGGGGAGGCACGCAATTGGTTATCTGTTGCTAAGCATCTAGTTGTAACATTCTTACACAGCATCGTTTATTTGGCACCGCAATATGGGGTTAACACGGCAAAAGCGGTGCTAACCCTGCTCTGGAGCAGGGTTTCATAACCCCGGGTAAAAAGCAGTGCTAACCCCACTTCTAAATTACAAGTGTGAAACATTCCTTTAGCCATGGTTAAAAGCAGTGTTTAGAACAATAACCCAGGGTTAAGTGCAGTGTGAAAAGCCCTATTTCAAACTATAAACTGATGAGCCAAAACATTATGACCGCTCATAGGTGAAGCAAATTTGATTATCTCCTAACAAAGCCATATGTCGAGTCAGATTAGATAGTAAGCGAACAGTAATTTCTTGTAGAAAACATGTTGGATGCATGAGAAATGGGTAGGAGTAAAGGAGTAAACTTTTAGAGAAGGTGCTCACTGCAGAGCAAATGGGTGGAGCTCACTGCCAGCGAGAAGGAGAGAGATGTACAACCACACCCTAATCATACTCTAACCCTACCTTCAACTCTATCTCTCCACCCCACTGGACGTCCAAAGAGGAGGAGCTGGCCATCATAGACTCTGCGGTGAGTACCACTTGAATTTTTATGGGTCATAGCATCTCTGAAATGGCAAGCCTTGTGGGTTGCTCCCAGCCAGCAGTGGTGAGAACTTACCAACAGTGGTCACCAACAAACCAATGATAGGGTGTTGGGTGCCTAAGGCTTCTTGATGTGCAAGGGCAATGAAAGCTATCCCGTCTTGACCAAACTGACAGAAGGCCTTCTGTTGCACAAGTCACACTAAATTTTAATGATGACTATGGGAGGAATGTGTCACAACAGTGTAATCGCACCCTGATGCATGTAGGGCTGGTCAGAGTGCCTATGATGAACCTAGTCCACAGCCGAAAGCCCCTACAATGGTTACACGAGTGTCGGAAGTGACCTTAGAGCAATGGATGAAGGTCACCTGGTCCGATAAGTCCCATTTTCTTTTACATCACGTAGACGGCTGTGTGCCGTTTACCTGGGGAAGTGATGGCAGCAGGATGCACTGTGGGACGAAGATAAGCCAGTAGGGGGAGTGTGATGCTCTGAACAATGATCTGCTGGGAAACCCTGGGTCTGGCCATTCATTTGGACAAAAATTTGGCACATGCCGCCTACCTAAACATTGCACCAGGTGCACCTCTTCATGACAATAGTGTTCCCTGGAGGAAGTAGCCTCTTTCAGTTGGATAATGCACCCTGCCACACTGCACACATTGTTCAGGAATAGTTTGAGGAACATGATGAAGAGTTTAAGGCAGTGGTCTCAAACTCAATTCCTGGAGGGCCACAGCTCTACACAGTTTAGCTCCAACCAGCTCCAACTCACACCTGTTTGGATGTTTCTAGTAATCCTGAAGACCTTGATTAGCTGGATCAGGTGTGTTTGATTAGGGTTGGAGAAAACTGTGCAGAGCTGTGGCCCTCCAGGAATTGAGTTTGAGACCACTGGTTTAAGGTGATGCCCTGGCCTCCAAATTCCCCAGATCTCAATCCAATTGAGCATCTGTGAGATGTGCTGGACCAACAAGTTCAATCCACGACAGCTCCACCTCACAACCTACAGGACTTGGAAGTATCTGCTGCTTACGTATTGGTGCCAGATACCACAGGACACCTTCAGGCATCTTCTAGAGTCCATACCTTGGTAGGTCTGCAGTGGTTTGGCAGCACAAGAAGAAACAACAGCATGTTAGGCAGGTGGTCATAATGTTTTTGCTCATTGGGGTAACATGTATTTTGTGGTTATTGATGTTGTTTTATTTACACATTTATCATATTCTGGCAGCTTTAATTGGGTGGACCAGTCATCATTGACCCTTTATGCTACTGTTTCAAAGCAACATAATCATTGGATGGAGAGTAACATGATTTTAAACCGAATCCAAAAACAGATCGATACAGCAACAGCCTATCAACCAGCATTTCATTTCTCATTGCATTTTATCAATATGCTGCTGTGGTTTTGTACGATCATCTATGATTATATGTGGAGTATCCCTTCCTGTCACTGTATGGCATGTTGGCTACACCTCTAGAATATTTCTAAGCGCTCACCTCATTAAAGACCTTTGAGGAGAAAACAAAACTAAATAAGTAATTTGGAGATCTTTAGTATGCATGGAGGAGGTAAACAAATGAGATCACCTTGAAAGGACAATTAAGAACGAAGCTAAGAACCTGTCGGGCCACACAGAGTAATTACAACTTAAAAGATAAATGATTGAGTTTTTAATGGTGTTCTGAATCTAGTTAGTTTCAACAAAACAAGGAACGATCAATACACTCACAGAAGACCGCAAACGTACCCAATTGGCAGTGTTTAGATTTAGAACGACAGTCTCTGAAATGGAAATGACAACTGGCATGGTGACCTTGAGCAGACAGATGGACCAACAGAAAATGGGTTTTTCTACTGATTAAAACCAGTGTTCCCTAGACATGCGAGATTATTTAAATTCACTGCAGGAGGGCAAACCAAACACAACTTTATCTTTATAGGGAGCTTTAAAATAAAGTCACTAAGACAGAGCTGCTCAAGATGGAGATTTACCTTCTTGCAAAGGACAAAATTGATTTTTAAGGTTTTTGGCTCTTGTAGCCTACTTTTATTTTACAGCAAGCTAGAGATTCCAACCCGATTTGTATGTAGGCGATTAACAATTTAATTGTACAATTTTTAGCGGGAAAGCATCTCGCAGATCATATGAAAATGTATAATTGAGATAATACAAATTTAAACAAGTTAGCCACCACCCCACCAAAACCAAGCGTGCCACATGAGTCCTGAAAAGTGAAGCCAAAGCATCTCGATCGCTTCCAGGCGGATGGAAGCAGTAGGTCATAAACCCCACCCTCCCCATGAAATTTATCAATTGTAATCAAATTACACTTCAAATATTTTTTTTTTCCAAAGACAATTTCTGTCATTTTCATAACTTTTTATTTCACACCAACATAATGATTTGTTCTGAGTGTGGGCAGGACACTGATATCGCGGCTCCACTTCGTGCTCACTACTGCGCAGACTCGGGCTCCAAGTTCATATGCGCAGACTCAAGATGTCAGCGCCATCAAAGACTATAGAATAACACAAGGCGCGTCACTCATTATTGCTGCGTCCCAATTCGCATACAATCCGTCCTAAATAGTATTCGAAATTAGAATCAGTGTGTCCCAAATCGTAGTATGTTGAAATGAGTATTCCAAAGATACCCGGATGGTCTACTTTTTCCGGTTAGAATCCGAATTGCAGATCCGTGCACACTCTAACGGCTAATATTGCCCATAACACATTGCGCTGTGGACGAGGATCCGATTAGAACTACATCTACAAATAAAAAGTGTTTTAAAAAAAACTACAAACATGACGGATGTGCGCGACCGATGGTTAAGCAGAACGGTTATGATAAAGGGGTTTGAGTGATTAATGAGGAGAATTCTCAGCATGAAAGACCCATGACTGGCAGATCAAAGTGATACATTTCTCTGAAGCGGTAGGAAATTAAATTAAATTGTATGTGGAAGATTTTAACTGTAAGAAGATGATAGACAGGGCAGTTTAAACGGTTTAAACAGTACTTTTTTTCTTCACAAAAAGTACATACTTTTAGGGCATAGTATAAGTAGGCGCATTGGGACGCAGCAATTGTTTTGAATGGGAGAAAGTGCAACACGCAATATGGCAGAATAAGTCACGCCTCCTAAATAAGAGCCAATCGCTGATTAATAAAGTCTTTGCACCGGCCGTTGCTAAGCAGTGTTGCTAAGTCCTCAGTTTTCCCACGGAATTAGGCTACTTTTACACTGTTGCCGCAGGTTGTTTTTCATGTCCGCAGGTTGAATCAACCCAAAATAACGTGATATTTAGTCCCTGAAATGCGAATTTTACCAGGGGAGCCCCGCCAAAAACACAAATTTTACACCCCGGAATGCGTGGACCGTGGACCCCCCTGACATGGCATTGGGCTAGTTTGTTTTCAGTCACGTGGTTCTCGAGACGCGCAAAATTCCGGTGGAGGGCAAGCAGTGAAAATTAGAATGGAAGAGATGGGAAAAAGTCCGTTCTGTGCTGATTTAGACAGAAAATCACAACATATGTTGGACGTGATACTTATGTTATGAAGAGGAGCGACATTTCCACTGAATTGAAAGACTTGACTGCCATCGAGGAGGTAGATATAGAGTATGTTAAGCTGCCGTAACGTTCAGTTCTAGTCTGGGTTTGTTTATATCGCGCTGCCTTTCTGCAAGTGATGTTAAGGGCAGTATTTTAATTTTCTGTCATGATTGTGAAAAATGTCGCCATTGTTGGTCATTTATGCTGAATCGAGAACTGTAATAGGAACTCACGATATCGTTCGGGGGAAAAAAAATGCTAATACAATTTTTTGCCTTGGTTGAGAAGGTGAGACGACTAGAAAATGTAATAATGTCACTAAATAAACCCACTATCTTTCACTCAAAATAAACACATACTGTACTTAGCTGAGTTTTGTATTTGGTTTTTGTGTAATATTTAACATTGTTTGTGAGTATGACTCATTCGCTTTATAACTTGCACACAGCCACTTCAAAACTGTTGATGAGCTTCTATAGGTTTGATTTCGGTTGTCATTTGTTGAAATAAATACAAAAATACAGCGTGTCGGTGTCTGTCCCTGAATGTGACCCTCCGATTCTCCTTCGTGGTCATATGGGAAAGTGAATATTTACAAAAACAACATTAAAACTACTTACATTTACACGCTTCCAACAAAGAAATGCATCGACTTCTGTCAGCTTGTTAAACATTTATTTTATTTGGACATTTTCTACAATACGACGGCTGAAGCAGCAGCGCGTGACTGTTTTCATGGTAACCAGATCAACATGAACGGAATTCTACAAAAATGAAGTTAAAACACCAAATTATCATTCAATAGGATAAAATATCTTCTCCTCCCTGCAAACGATAGCATGAAGAATGTGAATATTTAACCAATTCAAAAACAAAAGGTAAGGTATCCATATTCATTTCAGTATCAGCAGACGCAAAACGCTATAAAAGGCGACAACTTTTAAAGTTAAAAAAACTAAGTTATAAAAAACGGTATAAGATATGTAAACGATAAAAACACCTTCTGGGTTCTCGATTTTAGCGATTTGAGCAACCATAAACAACGCAAAACATACGAATATTGAGTTTTTGATAGGATTCCTATATAGAAACATCACTCCCTGCCCTCCGGACACATTCGCGCTGCTGCTGTGACGTCACGTGAAACCAACCTATTGGGCGAGTTTTGTTGTGAAAACCTGGCAACCCTAGTTAGAAGCTTCGGTTCCTATAGAAACAGTCAGAGACTTGCATTTAGGACATGATCCAGTCTTTAAAAAATACATTTTTTGTCAAGATTCGAGCATTTAGAAACAAAATTTATGAGACAGTTGTTGTCAGATTTCATTGGTGATTTCAAATATGAAATTTAATCGAAAGCTTAGCAAATAGCTTTAGAGAATTTGATGTCTCTCCATTCACTTGCTCGCCGAGAGGCGTTTCAAAGATGGCCACCGATTGAAAAACTTGTCTTAAAGGGACTTTGGCGCCATAATGGCACACTGGCGTCTTCAGTTATTACAATGAAAGAGAGTGAAGGTGCGTCGTCCATGTTTTGTTTTTTTACAGTCTAAGGCCAAAACTGTGTGATGTGGTCTCCAAAACATTTTATAAAAATCCCCCCATTGCAATAGTCCAAGCAATATGAAAACTGTTTTTGTCATGCACAATTTATGTACTTTCCTTCTGTAAATGCAAACAATAAAATACAACCAAAAGCTGACTAACCTGGACTCCATTACCACTTGTTGATGCCAAAAATCCTTGCCCTGTCAGTGGCAGAGAGAAAGGTAGCAGCATCTCTGGGCGCTGCTGGAATACCGGAGACGGATGTATAAGAATGGCCACATTAAATATATATAATAACGCTTATTGGATGACAGTGTACTTAATATCACGTAGGGCCTCCTTGTGTGAATCTATAATAATAATACATGATTATTCTGACCTCTTGTGGTGAAGTTACTCAACTGCTGACAACCACTAGGCTCCCTCACATTTTGAGAAATGTTCCCATTTTTAATTTTTAATGTGAATTTGATAGACTCAAATTTTAAAACATAAGCATTTTATGATGTTGAAACTGCTTCACTATAGTCTATTGCACACTTTCTCTTATTCAGGAGCTGGTCGTTTTAAACAGGGCTCAGGGGAAAACAGTAACACATAATTGTGTGGTAGCTAGAAAGAACATGGTAAAAATCAGTGTGTTTACGAAACTTTACATTGATCTCACTCTTTTAATTTTTTATCATCTCTTCAGTAGAGACTCTTTTTAAAAACCAAGCTATTCTTTGCCTTCGACCGACTGGGAAAATGTGCTTACATGTATATTTCATGCTTTACATTTTGAAAGGTTTGACTTATTTGTTCAGTCTCTGTTAGCATATTACTTTTAACAAGAACCACTGCATTTACACATTTCATGAAAAAAAAAATATTATTGACATTTTATTTGCTACTATTTGTTAAGTATGGATCAAATAGTGAATTATACAGTGCATTCTAGGCCTACATGACAGTATTTTGGTTACAGGGTTAAAACAACAAAAAAGGCACAAAAAAGTAAAAAATAGATCATTTCATTGACACTACAATGGCAAAATGAACATTAGTTAGTATATTTATCTAAGCATTAAAGTCAGCATGAAACGGCATTCACATCCATTTTACTTCCATAATGTGAACTAGGATATTTGACCAAAAACAAAATGTAGATCAGAAATTGATTTTCTCCTCAGTACATGCAAGTGAGCGTTCTGTACCACAATGAGAGTTAAAATAATGCCTGAATCTCGAATCCGACGGCTAATAGGCCGGATGGCCTATATACATCAGCTGAAAGGGTATTGCATGTTAATGAAATATTACAAGACAAACTTTTCATTGAAATAATGTGGAATGACGAATCATGCACAATGAGACCAGAAACATGTATTGAAGTAAATAGGATTAATTTTGATTTTATGTTGGACTTTTCCAAACCCATTCCAATTTAGCAAGCAAAAAGTTAACAGTCTCTAAACTTTTTTATATATATATATATATATATATATATATATATATATATATATATATATATATATATATATAATATATATATATATATATAATATATTTCCCTTACCTTAAAGAGACTTTGGATTCTATGTATTTTTTCACAAATCCTACATGATATGCATGAAAACTTACTTGGCAGTTATTAAGATGTTACTATATCTAGGACATATGCATATACAAATACTTGAAAAAAACAAACAAAAAAAAAAACAGATGCATATTCAATGCACAATTCTCATGCTGGTAATGATAAAGACATATTAGGCTACACTGGAATGTATTTATATGCTCTACATTGCATAACAAAATCATAATCAACTAACATAATAAAGAGAATTACAATGATTGTCCATAGTGGCAGTGTAAGTGATTATTAATTTATGCTAGTCCTGGAAATTAATCCATGAGTCATTCCTGTTATGTAGTACATTTCCAAGTATACTGTAGTATTTGGATAAAATATAAAACTGACCATTTTTGAAGATGTTTTAATGTCATATTAGTTTGTTTTCTTTTATCACAATATTACAATAAATGCCCTAAAAAGCATAAAAAGTAATTTATTAAGAAATGCTCCAGGTGTTTTTCTTTCTTTAATCAAAATGTTAAATGCAAAATTTGGGGATGTTTGTTTAATTGTTGATTTTAGATATTTCCTGTGTCCTTAATATCACTTTCCACCTAGTCTTTTGAAAAAACCCTTTAACTAAAAAAATGCCAGTTCATTAATGACATTATTGTCCAGGAAGTGACATCATTTTTGGTGGGAAAACAACAGCATAAACATGAGAAAGTATTAGCAGTTAATTCTATAAATTATTTTATGTATTGTGCTTTAGTCATTTGTCATACTTTTCCACCCTGTTGGACAAAATGTTAAAAAACTGGTATGACTGAATCAAAATATCAAATATTGATGGTTTAAAAAATACCTATCAATAACTATCAATTCATAATTAAACAAACCATATATTTCCACCCTGTTACAGTATGTTCCATTCTGTAATTCATCTTTTGCCATTATGTAAATTATCAAGTTGTAATTAGCAAAGTGTATATATGAGCATATGAGCTTCGGCATAGCTTATTTCTGAAATACTGAAATACAACACAAGCGTAAAAATTTTTAAAGTTTCAGAGTTCACAAAATGTGTGAAACATAACAGGAATGACTTCTATGCAAGGAATGAGAGGCATAGTAGCATTTCCATATGAAACTCCTGGAAATAGTGCAAATTTAGTCACATCCATACTTAGAAATGTTATGAAAGTGCTCCTAATAGGAAAGTCATGCTCAAAAGTGTAACTGACGGCAGCAGAAAGGTAAGCTCCTGAGTAAAAACGAAATATCGGACCATTCCCAAGCGGCTTTACTCTGTTGGACATCATGGAGCTGGATCTGTAACAGTGCTCTGAACGTTGTCTTGCAGGAAGGCAGCGGGCGACCTGAGAGCTGCTGTGTCTCCTTCAGGACAAGTGTCTGGAAGAAGGGTGTTCGCATGGGCGTCCCGGTCTGGGCCAGCCAGGCTTGGAGAGGCCATGGGGGTCAGGAGGATGGAGGTGGGACAGTCAGAGGAGAAGTACCTAGTTAGCGCTTGCAGCTGCTCGGACTGCGGCGAGATGTCCGTAGAGAGGCTCTGCCACAGACCCGAGATGTTCTGATGCACATCCTCCAAGCTGAGCTTCAGCTGGTTGCGATCTTGCAGTAATTTCTCCTTCTCGCTCCTCTGATAAACGTGGAAACAAAAGAAGATCCATTTCAGGATTGTATTCTGTACTTTGTATTCCTTACGGTGAAAAAAACAATCATAACACACGCTATTGATTTTCTTAAAGTGTGGAAAACATTACATGTTCACAAAAACTGTGTTGATTGGTTTACTCAATCTTCATTTGAAAAAGGGACAATAGAAGCAATATAACCGAACACTTTATGCCCATACACAATGTGATAATGGTTTGGGAAGGGATTTTCAATTTAATGATTCTTGTTTCTAATTTATCCCAGTAACATTTCATGTCATACTTTTGAAGGTAAAAAAAAATTATATTTGTTTTTATATAGGTCTATATACTAAAGTCTAAATATATTTTTGTTGTAAAACTGTTAACAAAAAAAATTATTTATGCACTGTTGTGTGTATTTAGGATACAAATGTATATACTCTTAGCACTTATTTTATTTCATGGTAACATTTTATTTTTACAATGAAAGTATCATCTGTTACAAACTCAAACTCATTCAGAATCAAATTAAACATCCAAATAAATACTATACTCACATGATACGATACATGCATGAAGCATGCATGACGAACATCTTGTAAAGATCCATTTGAGGGTTATATTAGCTGTGTGAACTTTGTAAATGCACTGTATTATAGTCGAGAGCTCCTGTGGCAGGGAGCATGAGATTTAAAGGGGTCGCACATGCTGAATCAGTGCATAGTTAATGATGCCCCAAAATAGGCAGTTAAAAAAATAAATAAAAAATAAAAAAAATCTATGGGGTATTTTGAGCTGAAACTTCACAGACACATTCAGGGGAAACCTTAGACTTATATTACATCTTGTAAAAACTGGTTCTAGGGCACCTTTAAAACAGTTTATGTGACTACAGTGGTTCAACCTTAATGTTATGAAGTGATGAGAATACTTTTTGTGCACCAAAAAAAAAATATTAATAACAACTTTATTCAACAATATCTAGTGATGGGCGATTTCAAAACACTGCTTCATGAAGCTTTACGAATCTTTTGTTTCGAATCAGTGGTTCGGAACGTGTATCAAACTGCTAAAGTCACGTGATTTCAGTAAACGAGGCTTCGTTATGTCATAAGTGTTTCGAAATTTCAATGGTTCACCACTGGGGGGCGTGACTTTGCAGTTTGATACACGCTCCAAGACCACTGATTCGAAACAAAAGATTTGTAAAGCTTCGAAGCTTCATGAAGCAATGTTTTGAAATCACCCATCACTAGATATCATTGAATAAATTTGCTATTTAGTTTTTTTGCCGCACAAAAAGTATTCTCGTCGCTTCATAACATTAAGGTTGAACCACTGTAGTCACATGAACTGTTTTAAATACGTCTGTAGTAGCTTTCTGGGTGTTTGAAAGTGTAAATTAACTTGAGTCAATGAACGCCTCACTGAGCCATCGGATTTCATCAAAAATATCTTTATTTGAGAGTTCCAGACTGATTTTTTTGACTAATTCATTAACTCATCTATGTCTCATCTATCGTTTCTTCATAAATGAGACTACAATGATCCTGCTTCATGTTGTTTGATTGCACTAAACTACCAAAAACCGTGTTTATGTCAGTTATTAGCCTAATCCTGGGCACCGCTAAAATACATAGGTAAATGGGGCCCAAATTGTTCAGATCACTCAAATAACATTCGGAGGACATGTCATTTTGGAATCAAACAGACATACCAGTTTCTTGATGTCTCCCTCCAGCCAGTAGATACAGTCTAACTTCCTCTTGCGGCAGCGCTGAGCAGCCACGCGGTTCTTACTGCGCCGTCTCACATCTTGAACAAACTCCAGCTGTTCTGGGGTCAGTTTCTCGCGTTTTAACATCTGCAGGAATGCTCTCCGGGTCATGGTGGAAATTTGCTCCACAGGGAATGGCAAATCCACCTGGGAAGAAAACCGAGACGTCAACACTGCATTATGGAGGATGTTCAGCCAAGAGGTTGGTTACATTTTTCAGTAGAGACTGAAACTTTTATTTGAAGCATGTCAGGGAATCTCAAGTGAGTACAAAAATATTGGTGAAGTTTGGCACCAAACTCCACCTCTAACTTCATGAAGTTTTGCAAACGTGAGTGCTAGCATGCTCACCTCCTGCACTTGTTCATTGCTACCACATTGCGCACAGTCTCCATCCGATTCGCACTCAGAGTTTTCCCTTGAGTTAATTGGGGACATGCAGGGACTGTCTCCAGTGTCCTCGTTGGACAGAGTGTGTCCCATGGAGGTCTGTCTGTCATTGGAGCTCAGGTCCCTCAGGAAGGGACAATCATCGGGCGCAGCTCCCAGATCCAGATGCTTCAACCAGTGGAAGTCCGAGCCGTTTCCTGCAGACGACTGGTCGATAGAGTCCAAAGGTAGCGGCTCATTTAACGTGGAGCTCAAATCCGGCCAAAAGCCCTTTGCAAGATGCTCAGCCACTTCCCTTTCCACTACGCTTCGTTCGGTGAAGCCATCCTTGGGGGTCAGTTCAGAGAACGTTTGTTTGTTGGAATCGAAGACCTGGTTGCCATCGGTGCCAATGCTGCTGAGGTCTGGCGCGCCGGAAATCCCGTCCAAAACCCCGTTTGACTCCACGGAATTCAGAGGACATAGTTGGCTGCACTCGGTGGGCGGCATTAGAGACCCTTCAAGTTGGTCAAAGTGGCCATCGGTGATACTGGCAATGCTCAGGTCTTTATCAGTAGGTGGTTCACAACGTACCTCCATTGCTAGTTCCTTCTGGAATTGTTCCTCCATTGCTAAAATGTCGGCACCACAGGTAGCTACAGCCGAATGCAGTTTCTCGTTGTCACTTGTGCTCGAAGTGGACAGGAAAGGACAAACTTCACTAGCCACCATAGAAGAGGAAGGCAACTGTGGGCCACAGTTCTGCAGGCAAAACTGCTCTTGGCCATCACCCATGTGGTATGAAGAGCTTCTTGCGTACAGCGGGGATAAATCTAACTGCATTTCTTTGTCATTTGGGATGGGGGGACAATCTTTAGGACTTTCTACAGAGGATGTTGCAGATGCAGCCTGCATGACTGTTCCTGCATCCTGAGGTACACGATCTTCTCCAGTTTCAGGGTTTTGGTCACTAGGACTGTTGATAGCTTGGGATTTCTTATTGGATGCTTGGTTCTTGCTTTTCCCCTTCACTTTTTTTGAGGTTCCACCACCATCAGAAAACTTCGGGATGAGGAATTCAAAGCAGGCCTTATCGAGGTTTTGAAATCCAAGAAATTCGGCGCATCTGTGGATCTCCAGGATGTTTTCTTTCGTGAAGTGAAGTTTTGCAGTGTAGGCGAACTGCAGAAGAGGCTCAAATCCCTCCACAGTGACCTTGGGAGATTAATGATCTAGTCATGATTACTGCATGAATAAATCATTTACAAATCGCATTACTGGGTTATGGCTGTAACATAGTTTGCTCAATTTAATCTCAATATATAAGGCCTAATTTGACAGCAATGCAATGCAAACAATTTTTCAAGGAATAGTTCACACAATAATGAACACTGTCATCTTTTACTCACCCTCAGAAGTCGTATGACTTCTGTTGTACACTCAAGGAAAAGTTAGTGTTCACAATACACTTTTCTATGTAATGAAAGTGAATCAGGATAAATGGGATTATGAAAAGCAGTATACTTTTTCAAACTATGTTCAAGAAATGTTTAAAAACGTGGTGTAACCATCAAGTATAACGTAAAAATATGTTTCTTACAGCCTGAATACATGAGGGTTTTTATTTATTATTATTATTATTATTATTTACAAATATCATGAATTATTAATTCATAAATATCTCTACATTTTTGAGGAGTCAAGTGACATTTTACAACCTGCATAATTATAAAATGGTCAAATTATCTGATATTAAAAAAGATTGTTGACCTTGACAGTTATGAGGGTCAGCAGGAGTCCTTTCTATGATATAACTTCCTGTTTTATATATCTAATATTTCCTGCATGTTGGTTGGACCACATGACATTGATTTGTGGACAAATATTAATAAACAGTGAAAATAATAACTATAAAAGATTAATTTAAAGGTGCAATATGTAAGAATTTTGCTGTAAAATATCCAAAAACCACTAGGCCAGTGTTATATATTTTGTTTACTTGAGTACTTACAATATCCTAAATGTTTGCAACTATTTGTAAATCGTGAGAAAATTGCAATTTTAACCAAGGCTCCGGGACGTGTGAGGAGTCGCCTGTCAATTGCATCAAACCCGCATTACCCTCGGTTTCCGGTTTTATTTTGTAGAAACCATGGCAACACAAAAGACGTTTTAATATTTACATGTCTTAATAGACAAGGGAAAAACTGTTTTGATATTTTTATAGACAGAAAACTAATTATTGTTATATAGCTCAACACATTTAGTCTTATTATTTAAATCTGATTTTCTTGATTTTTTGCGAGTACCATGTTTTTCCATGCCTCAGAGAAAAACACTATTTTGTGAAGTAGCTAACATAGCATAATCAGATGCAGCTTTATTTTTAGTAACAATGATACAGCATTTTCTCTATCATACAATATATTTTAAAATTAATTGCATGCCATTTATCAGCACAAGCCATCCAGCATTTAATATATTCTAAAATCGATCAATATTACTGCAGTGTGTAACAGTGTCTCACAGCAGCCGCCGCCGAGCGAACGCACAGAGTAACGTTATAACATCATTTTCAACACACTCAAATGTATCTAATATGATAAACAGAGCTGCGTTACCTCATACTCAAGACCGGAAAAGCGGAAGCGGCGCCGGTGACCGTTTCATAATAAAAGTTCTGCTGCACGAACTTGGCATCATCAAGCTACGCCTTTGTTTTGAATAGGCCTCTAGCGGACAGAAAATATTACATAGTGCACCTTTAAATCATTGTATTATTTTAAGGCTTTTTCCTTTATTATGTTTTTAGGACAGTTGCATCACCATTAAATTTTTTTTAACTGATTGACCGCCAAAAATATCAAAATTAATTTGCATGAATTGCAATTTAATAAATATAGTCGTCCAAATAAATAAAAATATGCATCATCATGTCATTGAGATTGGGTTCAATATTTATTCATACGCGAGTAAATGATGACATAATTTTCATTTTTGTTTGAATTGTTTGTTTGAGTTTGCTCACATTACATTTTTTACAGTTAAATCTGCATCTGTTAAAAATAACAAAGAGAACACAGCTTAACCAGAGGTTTTTCAAAAACCTCCAGGTTCAACCCACCCATCCACCATATCAAGCATTACCTCATCCGGCAAGCTGACAGTGAGGTTTGGTCGGCTGTGGTTTGTCAGTCTGGTGTAAAAATAGTGGCTGCAGGAAGCCAGCACTGAAGAGTGTGCTCGAAAGCTCCTGCGCTCCACTTCAACCGTCACATCACACAAGAGCTCCTTCTGTCTCAGTTCCTCCAGCGAGCGAAGAACATGATGGCTGTGAACAGCGGACTGAAAGGTGAAAACAGAGGTCCGGGGGCCATCCACAGACATGACGCAGGGGTTTAGCTACAAAATAACAGATACATAGACGCAACTGTGTAACAAGGTGGAAATACAGAAAGAGATGCATCAAGTTACACTTGGGTGGAGTGATGTCCAGCTCAATACATGGTGCTGAGAGCCACATACTGTATACAAATGCAATTATGCCATGTAGACTACAAACAGTATAATCTTAGACAACATTACTAAAACATTTGAGTAACCATTAGTTAGATAGTAAACATGACTGAGCATGACTCTGCAAAATAAGTATACATTAAAAACATGTTTGCAGTTCACGGCTAAAAGATAGCTTATCTTTCTGAATGTATATGTGTCAAACAAACATATATAGTTAACATAATAGTTTACATAGTGTCAACATAAGGCAAAATGAGTGTTAAGCAACTGTGCATACATTTGTTTATGAGCTGGCATAAATAAACACTGCTTAACTATAATACCTGAAAGTTCCCACTTATTAATATGGCATAATATTTGAAATAATAAAACAAAAATAGAAACTAGCCAAAGGTTTGTAATGGAACTGATGTTGTTTAAGCTATTGTTTACATGTGGGGTTTGTATGTCTGTAGAGGGATATAAAACTGACCTGACATCACTGGAGATCAGAAGCCATCAAAAATCCCGCTCTGCCCATCACTTTTCTAGTCTAAAAGTAAAAACGGATTAAAGTTTGACAGCGAACGAGCTCCATAATGCCTGTCATGTGACTGTACAGTGCGGCAGTGAGTGCGCGTCACACATCACGCACAGAACGTACTGCGTCATGCATCTAATAGCCACGCCTATTACGAGCTACGCCCACTTCTAGATTAGATAGATAGATAGATAGATAGATAGATAGATAGATAGATAGATAGATAGATAGATAGATAGATAGATAGATAGATAGATAGATAGATAGATAGATAGATAGATAGATAGATAGATAGATAGATAGATAGATAGATAGATAGATAGAAAATTATTAATTATGTCTAAAATTATTATTATTATCAAAGTCTCTTTTTTGTTTGTTTTTCAAAGAAATTGTAAATGTTTAAATGTTTAAATTGATGTTAAACAACCATATGAACAACCATATGAAATAATATTTATTATTATTAGTAGTAGTAGTAGTAGTAGTATATGCAGAGAACTGTTGCTAAGTCATTATGTTTATAGTTATTATTTACAGAGAACTGTTTATATATATATATATATATATATATATATATATATATATATATATATATATATATATATATATATATATAAAATCTCCTGAATATAGATAGATAGATAGATAGATAGATAGATAGATAGATAGATAGATAGATAGATAGATAGATAGATAGATAGATTATAGAAAATTATTATTAATTATGTCTATAATAATTATTATGATTATTAGCAAATTCTCTTATTTAGTTTGTTTTTCAAAGAAATTGTAAATGTTTAAATTGATGTTAAACAACCATATATTATATTATTATTTATTATTATTATTAACTGCTGAAATATATGAGATTAGGAGATGAAAAACGTAAATATTGATGTGTGTGTGTGTGTGTGTGTGTGTGTGTGTGTGTGTGTGTGTGTGTGTGTGTGTGTGTGTGTGTGTGTGTGTGTGTATATATATATATATATATATATATATATATAATCTCCTGAATATAGATAGATAGATAGATAGATAGATAGATAGATAGATAGATAGATAGATAGATAGATAGATAGATAGATAGATAGATAGATAGATAGATAGATAGATAGATAGATTATAGAAAATTATTATTAATTATGTCTATAATAATTATTATTATTATTATCAAAGTCTCTTATTTAGTTTGTTTTTCAAAGAAATTGTAAATGTTTAAATTGATGTTAAACAACCATATATTATATTATTATTTATTATTATTATTAACTGCTGAAATATGAGATTAGGAGATTAAAAACTTAAATATTGATGTGTGTGTGTGTGTGTGTGTGTGTGTGTGTGTGTGTGTGTGTATATATATATATATATATATATATATATATATATATATATATATATATATATATATATATATATATATATATATATATATATATACAGGAGATTTTTTAACGGTTGAACCTTTATTTTGAAATATCAGAGATGATTCGCGTCATTTTCACTTGCTGTTTAACTCACTGTAACATCTTTGGATATCCTGCGAATAATCATACCACAGCTGTATTCATTAAAAAAATGAATCACGCTGATTTTAATGTTCTTAAATAGTAAAATATGATTTTACAAATCCTCACGAATTTATTCACGTGTCGAAAGTACTTCTGTAAAATCTAAGTTTCACTCACTGTCATTGGAAGCAGCATGTCAAACTACAGCAGTGCTTTTCCGTTTGTTGGAGTTGTTTAATCTGGTTAGTTTATTTGTCGGTTTTTCTGTCTGTGAAGAGTGACTTGAGTGTAGTTGTAGAGTCATATGCTGACTGTCATCAGTAATGTCAGCGTACAGACCGCTGCTGCGTTTGCTCAGGCGCGGGACAGCAGCAGCGCGGGTCTGTAGGACAGTCACCACCTGGTCACCTGTAGGAGCTGCTTTCAATGCCAAAGTCCAGAGGAGACTAGACCTCTTCCAACAAAATGTGGTACGACCCTGTCTGTGTGTGTGTATATATATGTGTGTGTGTCTAGTTTTAATTGCTGTTTGACCTTTAATAGAGTAAAACACAAACTGTGTATTTGTCTGTCAGGGGTTGTTTGGTGTCCCAGAGCTCAGCTCCATTGAGGGTTTTGAGGTGGTCCAGGACAGAGCCCTGCAGGAGACAGAGCAGCTGGTGGAGAAAGCCTGCCGCAGCCCCCCAGGAGTCCAGACTGTGGAGATATTTGACAAACTGTCAGATAGTCTATGCAGAGTGGCAGACATGGTAAACAAGTTGTTTATACATTACATATTGTTTACATACATTGCTTTAACCTTTTAACTGTCACCCCAACTTTTTTATCTAAACTTAAAGCTGCGGTCTGTAACGTTTTTTGGTTAAAAATGATCCAAAATCAATTTTTGAGCAAGTACATAACCAGCCAGTGTTCAAATCTCATTATCTTAGCTCAATTCACAACGGTAAGCTTGTAATAATGTTTTATAATAAGAGCGACATGGTGGATTTCCGCGGGAAATTCAAGCATGCAGCAGTTCGTCTGTGCGTCATTATGTCATGTCCGTAAACAGAAAGGAACAAATCCAGGCTAGTCGGTTTTATCATGTGAGGACGCTGCTGGTAGCGGATCATTTATAGCCTTTTCTCACAGCAGCTGAAATAATTAAACTTATCATTTTGATGGCGGATTGTAATCCAGAAAGATCCAAATGACAATCATCAGTGACAACTGGAGATTCACTCGTAGTCAAAAAGCAAAAGACTTTGGACTGTTGAGTGGCTTCAGAAATTGAAATCTACAGGTAACGCTAATACACACTAAATACATAGTCACGCAGTGTTGATGTTGTTAACGTTAACAATTTGAGAGAGTTAACAATAACAATATAACAGTAATAATAATTTGCATGGTTTGGCATGATCCGAGCTAAGCGATCATTAGATTTAATCATTGGCAGCGTGATTTATTGTAGGCCTAATGCTTTTTTCCTCAGTTGGTCAAAACAAAAGTGGCAGAAATGTTACTTACTTAGATGATATTTTCCAGTGAAAATTCTTATATTGGTCATACTTTCAAGATGTAGAATCTGTGATTCTGAAGTTCAGTATGCACACCGGTGCAGTGACTGACAGCAAGCATTAGATTCATCCGGGCTGACGAGCTGTGCCGAGGCACAACGCACGTACAGATAACTGTTCCGCATATGACTGCAATCGCATGTTTCAAACAGAGATGGCGACAAAGAGGAAAAATCGCGGACTGCAGCTTTAAATGGTTGTAATTTACGAATAATTTGGAATGTAGACATTAGGCTGGTCTTGTTTTAAAGATGAAATTTGGCACATTATTGTAGAAGTGAAATAACTTATGGAAGTGGAAAAAGAAATTTAATTTATGAAAATGTAAAATGTAAAAATATAATATTATATATAAAATATATTTTACCAAACAAGTTTTACTCTAAAACTGCAAGGAAATCAAAGCCAAAAATCTGAGCAGGTTGTGTTCCAAATTTCAGGTTGATATCTCAAAAAAATGAGCTTTCAGTAAGATTTTGTTTGGGCGCAGTACCACACTTTTTCACTAGATGACAACCAAGCTCCATTGGTGACCATATAAAGGCACCTCCATTTCCATATTTGGTTGAGTGATCTGAACCATATATTTACATTATTTTCATACAATTTATGAAGTAGACATCCTATATAGAAGTAGTATGGGAAGTTTGTCAGAATTTGATATGAATAAATAAAGGTCTGAACATGCCTTATGAGTATGAAAATGTGCTTGTTGCAAATTGATAAATTACTGCTCCTCTGTAATTTATTTAGAAAATAATTTAAAAATCTATATTTATTTGTTTTTTTTTTAGGCAGACTTTATTAAAGTGGCACATCCCAATCCATCCTACCGGGAGGCTGCAGAGAGGACTTGTATAAACATTGGCACTATGGTGGAGAGGTCGGCCTGTATTTTTATCTACTTATATATATATATATTTTTTTTTTTTTTTCACTTCCTGAGATATTTATGACTTTAATTTTGTCCTACAGGCTCAATACCAATGTTGAATTGTGTAAGAGCTTAAAGGACCTGTTGGATAGCAAAGAGATCTTTGCCAAACTGGACTCAGAGACAAGGTACAAATCTGATCTTCTGGTTTATTTTATAATAAATTAGCCATGATAGAGATGCACGTGTTTTGCTCCATGAATAATCATCATGCTATTCCATGCCATCATTTATTTGTTCTAGCATGAATATTAAATCTCTATCTATCCTATAGAAAATGGGCATAGTGTGCAAACCTGTACCTTGCTTCATGTTTGATCACTAATCAAGGTTTTTACATAATATTTAGTGAACAAGATGTTTAAATGCAAGATGTTTAATGCAAGTCTGTGGTGTTTTCTTTGTAAAAAGTACTTTGTAATATTTACTATACTGTTTTACTGATGCAGAAGAGTGGCTGAACTGTTCATGTTTGACTTCGAAATAAGTGGAATCCATCTGGATGAAAAAAAGGTTTGACTTTTTTTGCATTAATTACACTTTTTTTGACTCATCTTAGTTAGAGCTGCGCAATAAATCATTAAAAGATTGCGATCTCGATTCAAACACCCCGCAATCTTATTCATAAATGACAATGTTTTGGCTATGTCTATTAAACATTTGACAACAAATTCAAACATCATAGAAGTACAGGGATAAATGTTTATATTTCGGATGTAAACACTGATGTCTACGGTAACCTTTTGTCACCTTTTGAAAGTAACTTATAGCTTCAAATAAAGATTATAAATTACATTGTTACACAGTAAGTGACTGTTAAAATGTATTTGTCATTGAATCATTCATTCAAGAGATTAATTCAAAAATGCTGATTCATCCAGTAATGAAACAAGTGAAGTCTTTATGAAGTGAGTCATTGAATCATTCACTCAAACCTATTTTTAATAATAATAATAATTCATTCAAATTAATTCAGCATTTCTAAATAGACTGCAGCAATTAACATTTTGTCAGAACCTCTAGTAAATTACATATTATTTTGTTTATTTTAAACAAAACAAATCATGATTTTCAGACTATCCAGAATTGTGCAGCTATGTGTTGTAGGTTTGTCAAACGGTCCCCTCTGATAGACGCTCCTTTCAAACATTCTTGTTTGTGTTTGTTTGAGTGCTCTCTGAGTGTCATAGGTTTCTGTTTACAGCATGTTTTTATAAGCGTGGAGCATTGTAGCCAATCACAGTCGTATCTGTTGAGCATGTGAACGAAATGGCTAATCAGAGGTGCTAGTCAGTAAGTTAGTTAGAATCCGCTTAACCCGCTGAAAATGCAAGCCACACACTCAAATCCTTTCATTATAACCAACAAAATGTAAATTCAGTGTAAATAAGAGATTCATTGTACAGTTAAGACATTTTTTATGCCTGACATTTTTAATATAACGGGAGTTTTCTCAAGATTGACAACCGTATTTAAATGCGCAATTGAATCGGAAACTGCGATGATTGACAGTGATAACCAACGGATGAGACCATTTTTTTTAAGTACTTAAACAGTTTTTGCTCTGGTACCAAAATTGGTGCAGAGAACTGCAGATTTTACTGGTATTGGTACTGACTACTCAACTTTTGGTACTGTGACAACTATACTCGACAGTAAAATACATTTGTGTGTAAGACAATCTCACAGATTACCTTTCCATATTTCACAGAGGAAAGAGGCTGTGAACTTGAATGTGAAGCTGTTGGATCTGAGCAATCAGTTTCTCATGAGCTGTCACATGCCCAACAGAATAGAGAAGAGAGTCCTTCCTGAACACATTCACCAGCACTTCAGTAAAGACGGAAAGTACATTCAGATCAGCGGCCTGCATGCGGACGCGCCTGATGATCTGGTACATCACATTCCTTAATTAGCACAAATTTTTTGATGTTGTATAAATATTGATTGAAATAGTCACAAACTCTTTTATTATTGTAAATATTTCTTTTGACCCTGCGGTAGCTTTGTTGTGGTGTAACCAGTGTTTTTTTTGTTGTTTTTGTTGTTGTCTTTGTGTCTGTGCACATGTTTTTCAGGTCAGGGAAGTTGCGTATAAAATTTTCCTCTATCCAAATGCAAATGTGATGCACATACTTGAGGAACTGCTGGCCTGTAGAGATAAATTGGCTCGCCTGGTTGGTTATGAATCTTATGCACACAGAGCTTTAAAGGGAACCATGGCCAAAAGCCCAGGTAGAAGACTTTTTTGGATAGTTTCTGTTTTTTTTTTTTTTTTTAACTTTAAACTTGTATACTTTCTGTACCACTATCTGCACCAAACAGAACATAATGAATAATGATTGTTTCTAAACAGCTGCTTATCAAACTTCAAATGGTTATTTTTATTTTTTTGTGAAGAAATACAATATTGTTTATTATCAAATATTTAAAGGTACACTATGTAACTTACATTCTCGTAATAAAACAAGAATCAACATTGGCTTGGCTTTTTGGAGGTTGCGAGAACATTTTCTTTTGTCAGAATCAAACTGTTGTAAAAGCGGCAGATATTTTATTGAACAAATAATTTGTAATTTGTCAAGTAGTTTCTAACTAGTTAATTGTAAAGCATTATCTATTGTGAAGAGTCATGACATTATGGTTGTTGTAGCACTGTGCTGGAATTTATTTTCAAGGAAATACTGTGTCTGTTAATGGTAAAGCTACAGTAATGTCTTCAGCTAGTCAGATCCTTTGCATCTAAACTGTTATATCTCTTAACTAGTAGTGAATGTTTTATGAGGCAGTAGGATATCTATATTCATCCACACAGTCACACAGAGCCGAAGCACAACCAAAACGATGTTCAGTTGTTTGCAGTTTTGTTTTTTAACCGCTAGAGGGCCAAAAGTTACATAGTGTACCTTTTAATATTATTTATGTTATAGGAATACAAGTTTATGACATGGTATGTTTCTCTACAGAGGCAGTTATGAGCTTCTTACAGCAGATCACAGACAAGCTCTCAGACAGGTTGAGTATTCTCTCTTCAAAATTTGTCAGTTGCATTAATCATGGATGCATAATAATAAATATATTATGAGTTATATTATCAAGAGTTAGTCTGTTTTGTTTTGTTTTTTAAGAATGATTAAACTTATTTTTTTTATCTATTACAATATTGTCATTGTATTATTCTAGCAAAGATGCCACTAGGTGTCACTGTCAACATCATTATATGTTGTTGCAACTATAATGAAGACACTATGGTGTATTGTATTGGTTGCATGTGTTCCTAAAGATACAGATTTTTAACAGAATAGGCATATGTATGTATAGCAAATAATTTTCATAATGTAAAATATGTTTATATATGATATATAATATAAGAAAATGTATTTCTGTCAACATTAGGACAGAAAAGGATTTTGAAATGATGAGGGATATGAAGACAAAACTCAACCCCAGAAATTCTGTAAGCACTGCTCAATTATCCTTATCGTCTGCTGTCATATTGTATCATCTTGTAAAAAATGTAGAAATTTATAATTTTACAAACTTAATAATACCTGCAAGTTTGTTTAAATGAGAAATAGTCCATTGTTCTGTAGAAGAATTAAAACAGAATAAAATCTTCCTTGGTAGGAACTAATGCCTTGGGACCATCCGTACTTCAGTGGTGTGATACGTGCAGAAAGGTAAGAGACCTGAGAAAAGCATGTGACAGAATTTAATTTTCTTAAATCAAAATAATACGCTACTGTATTAAGTAGTATAAAAACCCTGTAGATGATTCTTTCAGCTCTCTCTCCAGTGTTCAGATGCCTTTTCTAAAGCACAATCATCTGTGCTCCTATATATTTTGTCCTAAAATTTTTGATTGGTGTGTCATCAGTTTTGCTACTTAATGTGTCATGGATAAATGTGTGCTATTTCAGTTCACATTGTGATGCTTGAGTTAATTATTTTAATTATAGTTTGTGTTTTCTGAATGAGAACATGTGTAAAATGAGGGCATTTTTGTGTAGAGTTTGGCATAAATAATTAAGAAAATTGGAATGTGTGTGAAAATGGGTAAAATGTGCTAAATGTTTTGAGAAATGTGTCTTTGTTTTGAGAACCGAATGAATGTTTTGGGAAATTGTCCTGTTTTGAGCTATATGATTTCCACATTTCTTTTCACATTCTTTGTCATAGTCTGTGGTTTTAGTGAGAAAAAATGTGAACGGACATTCAGCCTTTAATAAAATGTCATGTTTATGTTTTGTCTCGGCAGATTTAACATCGAGCCAAGCCTGTACAGTCCGTACTTCTCGCTGGGAGCGTGTATGGAAGGTCTGAACGGTCTTTTCACACAGCTGTATGGCGTATCACTGCTGGCTGAGCAGCCCAGTGTGGGGGAGGTCTGGAGCGAAGATGTGCGCAAGCTGGTGAGATCATGCTTCTGTGCTTGATTATCAAACCAAAATGGCTTAAATGAGAGCTCATCTTCAGGTCTAGCCAACTTCTTTTCTAATATCACTTTCAATATTTAATTGTTCCTTCAGGCTGTGGTGCATGAAACAGAGGGACTGCTGGGATATATCTACTGTGACTTTTTCTACAGACCTGAGAAACCTCTCCAGGTAAAGAAAAACTCAGGATAAGCCATCTACTCATGTTGTCCTTAGTCTGTCCATCTCAAATTAGTATCTGTTATACAACATTATACAATAATTAATTCCAATCCTCTAATTCGATTGGCTGAGTGGTGGTTCATACTGATATTCATTTACATCATTACACCAGTAGGTGGCAACAAGTGAGTGAGTGCTATATAGTATCAGATAAACAGTACGCCAAAAGTAGTATGTCCTAATCAGCCCTTCGTTCCATTCGGAAGGGCTCATCCCTATGCCCTAATCCCTTCAAAGGGTTTACCCTCCGGAGTGAGAGCTTCGAAGGGATGAAGGGTGTAGGGGTCAAAAAAACATTTTTTTTTGGAATGCACTTCTGCGCCATCTTAACGAGACAATCAAGGAGTAGAGTGTGCAAGCTGCGCCCTTTGTTTAACGTTAGTTAATTAATTTATTTATTTTTGGTATTTTGCTTCGAAATCCTTCATTCCAAAGGGCCCTCTGAAGTGGCCAGTTTTGAGCACTTCGGTTTGGAATGACCCTTAAATATGGCGGCCATGATTATTTTCACTGCGAAATGCCTTTTGGAGGGCGATATATCCCATTTGGAATGCACCGCAGGTGGCTGCACACGTCCTGAAAAGTGAAGCCAAAACATTTTATAAACCCCGTCCTCTCCATGAAATCGAATGGGATGCGAGCCAAACTAAAAATCCAATTACACTTATATTTTTTTCTGAAGATGGATAAAAAATGTATCCCCCTCAATTGAGGTCATAACACAGCTAGTGACAGCTGTGCTTGCGATTGAGTCTGCGTGAGCTGGAGTAATGGCGGGACCTTGATATTGCAGCTCCACCTTAGGATCAATACTGCGCTGGCTCCAAATGTTGGCTTCATTTTTCTACAGTGTAAGGAAGTGGAGACGTCCATCTTTTTTTATACAGTCTGGGGTCTGATTACATAGTATTTGAAAAGCAGTAGTACACACATGACCTACTACTTCTGATGAGATTCTGAAGTGCGCTTTCAATGGACTACTATCCCGTGAGACCATGGGAAATAATTTGTAAATGACAGTGAAGCAACTGGCGCCCTAGGTCACATAAAAATGACAACATGGTGGATGTAGTACGTCCGAATTTCATTAAAATTGCACACATTGATATATAGAACATACGTTTTTTTTAAATGGTTGCAATGAACAAAATGTAGTACATACTAGTATGTAATTTCAGATGCAGGATTGAATCATCAACCAGTTTGTTTAAAAATATTGATTCATTAAGGAAAAAATCTTTATGAGGGAGTCATTGAATTATTCACCAGACCGATTGTTTAAAAACAAGTTCATTTAGAAACAAATCTTTACTGATTTATTCAACAGCAAAATTAAACCAAAGTTGGTTTAGTTGTTTTTTTTAATGCTCAGCCAATCAGTATTGATCAGTCCAGCTTGTTTGTGTCCCGCTCAGGACTGCCACTTTACCATTCGTGGAGGGAGGCAGTTGGATGATGGCCAGTATCAGCTGCCAATGGTGGTCCTGATGCTAAACCTGCCCCAGCCAACGCGGTCCGCTCCTACGTTACTCAGCCCGGGCATGATGGAAAATCTCTTCCATGAGATGGGCCATGCCATGCACTCCATGCTGGGACGTACCCGCTACCAACATGTGACGGGTAAAATATGATCTACTAATTTTGTTAACATTTGTGAACATCACTTCCTCAGAGCAGCATGATCATGGTGACCTTGTTTCTCTCTTTAGGAACGCGATGTAGCACTGATTTCGCAGAGGTGCCCTCTATTCTCATGGAATACTTTGCCACAGATTATCGAGTGATCAGTCAGTTCGCTCGCCACTACCAGACTGGACAGGTACACTGCAATGTTCATGTTGGTCATGATCACTTTGATCATTATATCAAAAATTATTTTAAAGGGTTTCTATTATGTTTGTGAAGTGTTGCTGTTTGAGCATGAAAAATGTCTGCAAAGTAAAATTATTCTTTATATTACTAAGCACTGTTTCTAAACTTGAAATGCCTCGATTGTAGTTTTTGGATTTCTTCTGGGAATGTACACATCACAATATTCCTAATTTAAATCATTTTCTGCCCAAGCCATACGCAAAAAAGGGGACGAGGCCTGGTTGAGTGTAGTTAGGGTATGTCTCAATCAGTTCCCTAATTCAGTAGTCAGGTCATTAACCAGGGAGTTAACCATTTTAAGGGCTGTCTCAATCACAAAATACTTCCAGTGCACTGAAACGTTCGCTCACTAAAAAGTTCCACAATGCACCGTGTGAGCCAACTCAATACACATTATGATACCAACAGATGTTTCAAATGTTATAAATGACACAATTATAACATCAAATTTGAAATGTTAGAGAGGTATAAAAAATAAATAATTACCACTGTGAAACGTCCTGCACAAGTCGTGCTTGTGAAGTTGGTTTGGGTTGATCAGTTTGATCTTCTTGACTGTCATTATCGGACTCAGGCTCAAAGTGATATTGCACAACTGACTCCATAGGTAGCTTAGTTTTAGTAGTTTTTACAGCGCCTCAGGAAGCCTCTGGAGCGGATACTCTCTGGTTATGGTTAGGGGCATTACATTTCCGACATGCTCTAAGTGGTAGACCAATCACAAGGGACTGTGGCCGGCTATCCAATCAGAGTTTTAAAGAAACCGAAACTAAAACAGAGAGCGTTCAGACAGAGGATGAAAACAGGTGCTGCAACAGTGTAAATTATAAGTAAAATAAAGAGTTTTTTTGAACATTAAATGATGTAAACGTATTCTAGTAGACCCAGTAAACAAAATTATGAACTTGAAATTGAGCATTGGACCCCTTTAAATTCTTTCCCATGCAACTACAATAAATGAGGATTGATGCCTCTTGTTTTAAACAGGATGCTAAAGCACCATAAAAGTAGTAAATACAACTCCCAGGTCTTCTGAAGTCATTTCTGGGTGATCATTTAATAGAAAATGCTATTTTATTCTCGCAGCCTTTGCCACAGAGCATGGTGGCCCGTCTTTGTGAGTCCAAGAAAGTCTGTGGTGCAGCTGACACTCAACTTCAGGTACCAGATCTTCTCACTCAACAACGAGAAAGATTTCCTATATATATATATATATATATATATATATAAAATATATATATATAAATATATATATATATATATAATTATTTATTTATTTATTTATTTATTTTATTCTATTTCATTTATTTATTTTACCATTTAGGTTATAATTTTGTACTTTTAAAACCTTAAATTCCAAAGTAAAATAAAAAAAAATCTAATATTGATCTATATACAATGCAACATTTTCATAAATGATTTGGTATCTTCCCTCAAGGTTTCTGTAAATGTTTCTCTTTAGGTTTTCTATGCAGTCCTGGATCAAGTTTATCATGGAAAACCACAAAACCAATCAACGACAGACATCATGATAGACATGCAGAGGAAGTATTATGGCCTGCCATATGTCACAAACACAGTAAGTGTGCTGCATTTTAATGAAAAAACGTTATGGGTGCAGTGTGGTGTTAGTAAATACTTTTTAAATTGTTTTAAATGTCGAAAGATTGTTTTTAAATGTTGAAGCCACCATGTTCTATGTTTTTCTGCTAATCCATTCAGTAGAACTGGCAAAGGCTCCCTGTATTTTCAAAATCAGGGTAGGAAATCTTCACTTAGACAAAATGCATGGTCTTAAGGATAACTTTGAATCATTTATTTAATGCCTCCTAGAAATCAGCGCTGCACAAAAAGCACATCTCCTCGTATGTAGGTGGTCTGTTGCCCTGAAATTAAGTGATCCATTGGCGTTATTGAAGTTAATGAATGTTTAGGAATCGTTCCTTGACTAATCCTTAATAACATCTTATACTCCCGCCTCTGAAGTACAAAAACACATCAACACACCAAGGTAGTTTGGTTTTGGCCCCTTTCCTGCCCTGTGGTTTTCTACAGACACTGCACGGTTAAAGGATTAAAATGCTTTTTCTCTGCTATCCAGCCCCTGTTCGGGGGCCTTTTTTGCAATAACAAAGCAGACATATACTTTGAAGAAGCGCTCCCTGGGGGAAATATTTGAAACTCTTCTTTGAGAGTCTTTTTGGAAGGGAAAACATAGTTTGAAATGCATTTCTCAGCTCTTCGGCAGCTGTAGAGATGGCCGCCTGAGAGCTAGAGTGATCTAAAACACATATTTTATTTCGGAATGGCCTTCATAAACCGTTCATCCTGGCCTGTAATTATGTGGAGCCACTGGGAATCAGGCCTCCCCCCAACTCTAAATATTCCCCTCTCTCTTTAATTGCTTCAGCCATAATGTCTTTACCATCATCTAAATCACCCAGCTTCCCCCTTCTTATCCGTTATTACCGCCTCTCACGGGAACGCAGCTAATAGTATGTGTGTGTCTTTCATTCCTGTAGGATGCATGTTTTACTGACTATTAAAGAACAAATGAAAGCTTTCCTCAGTCCACATATGGCCGTAAAACCCTCGGCATGCAACTCTATTGAAGTATCACAGCTGCTTTGACACATTATATTGTTGCAGTAAAGATATATAACTAGATTTTTACCTGACAAATTTTTGGCCTGGCAATCTTTCCAAGACATGCATAGGAACATTTTAGTGGTCTCTCATTCAGTGTACACTACCCTTGAACATTTTGGTGTCAGTAAGATTTTTTTTAAATGTTTTTGAAAGAAGTCTCATGTTCACTAAGAGAATAAAAATACAGTAAAAACAGTAATATTGTCAAATATTATTACAATATCAAATAACTGTTGTCTATTTGAATATATCTTAAAATTTATTCCAAATGCCAAAGCTGAATATTCAGTCTTCAGTGTCACATGATCCTTCAGAAATCATTCTAATATGTTGATTGCTTGTTCAAGAAACATTTCTTATTATTATGAACGTTGAAATCAGACGTTGTGCTGCTAAATATTTTTGTGGAAGCAGTGATACATTTTTTCAACGAGGTGTGCAATTTGAGGTATCATTTATGTGTTACCACAAATTGCACAGGTCGACTTAGGCACCAAAGATTCATACTGAAATCACTAACCCTAATATGGGTAATAATAGTGATGCTTGACCACTAATAAAGACTGTGGCCGATGATGAAGATGGTTAATGAATCACAGAGAGAGCCGTATTTACAGTTGTTTGACTTTTGCTGACGTTGATTCGGTTTACTAGGGCATTAATAGTGTTCTGGAAGGTAATGTCAGCTGTTAGAAACATGGACCAGATGGAGGTTCTTGTCCTGTTGCTAATATTTGGGAACATTCACACAAAGTGTTACATTCCTCTGGCCGCTGAGATACATGATGGGATGCAAAGGTCGTGCATGTCCAAAAAAGCATGGTATCACCGTTGGTTAGATTTTATTAGCTCAAAGCCTTTATCCAAAGTACTGTAAATGGGAAATTCTTATAAATGTAGATTTTGAAGTGTCTTGTGGCCAGCAGCCTGACAGGACCCATCTGCAGTGAAAATATTTCCATAACCCGATACAGATTTTAGGTGAGTGTTGATAATCAAGTAGCTGTTCTGTTTTGCTAATGTTTAGCTTTCAGATGTTACGTCTCTGCAAAAGTGCGTTTGGACTTACTGAAGTCATTAGGGGCCATATGGGATATGTCTTGCTGATACTCTGGGGCTTAAGTCTGTATTCTACAGAAGTTTCACCTTCCTCAACTATAATGTGTCTCTCGTAGTGCTGTTTACACAACCCTGGCTCTGTTCAACAACCTCACAGAGAAACACTTACACACACACATTCTGTATAAGAACAGACTGTCCAGCATGTCCCTTACTAATCATTATAGCCAGATGTCTTTGTGGAATCCTTAATATTCTGTAGCATGATAGCAATGCTTTTATAATGTACCAACTACAAAAGTATATAGTTATATAACACATGTATCTGTACGATTCCTACGTTCAGGAGGTTGTAACACTGTGACGTGAATCATGTATTTAGCGGACAGCAAATAAACCTAATGTGTCTAATATTGCCCTGTGATAGGAGATGAATGTCCTCTATGGTATAAAGCCTACTTTTTGTTTGTTGCTTGGTTTGTTTGTTTTTTGTTTCTTGTATTGTATTATTTTGTTTAGGGCTGTCAAACGATTAATCGCGATTAATCGTATACAAAATAAAAGTTTGAGTTTGCCTAATATATGTGAGTACTGTGTGTAATTATTATGTTTATATAAATACAAACAAATTGTGTATATTGTTAAGAGAAATATCTTTATTTATGAAAAAACATTTTTATTTATATATAATATAAATTATATAAAAATATAAATAAATACATATACTTGTAAATATTTCTCAAATATATACATGAATGTGTTTTTATATATATGTATTTATGTATTTATATTGTACATGTATTTATATATACATAATAATTACACACAGTACTCACACATACATTATGCAAACTCAAACTTTTATTTTGATTAATCGTTTGACAGCCATGGTTTTGTTTGTTTCTTGTATTGTTTTTTTTTTTTATCTTGGTTTGTTTGTTTCTTGTATTGATGTTTTGTTTGTTTTGTTTGTTTGTTGTTTTTTTTGTTAGTTTCCGGGTTTGGTTTGTATTCTGGTTTTTGTTTGTTTGTTTGTTTTTTGTTTGTTGCTTTGTATTCTTCTTGTATTGTTGTTTTGTTTGATTCTTGGTTTGTTGTTTTTGTTTGTTTCTTGTATTTTGTTTTGTTTTTTTCTTGGTTTGTTTGTTTGTTGTTTTTTGTTTGTTGCTTGGTGTTCTTGCATTGTTTTGTTTGATTCTTGTATTGTTTGATTCTTGGTTTGTTTTTGTTTGTTGTATTTTGTTTAGTTTTCTTGGTTTGTTGTTTTTTGTTTGTTTTTTGTTTGTTGCTTGGTATTCTTGTAATGTTTTGTTTGATTATTGTATTGTTTGTTTTGTTTGTTTCTTGTATTTTGTTTTGTTTGTTTCTTGGTTTGTTTGTTTAATTGTTTGTTTGTTTTTTGTTGCTTGGTTTGTTGTATTGTTTTTTGTTTGTTTCTTGTTTGGGTTTTTTGTTTTGTTTGGTTTCTTTGTTTGTTTTTTGTTTTTTGGGGTTTGGTTTGTTTTGTGTCCTGGTTTGTTTTGCTTCTTGGTTTGTTTGTTTAATTGTTTGTTTTTGTTGCTTGGTTTCTTGTATTGTTTTTTTGTTTGTTTGTTTGTTTCTTGTTTGGGATTTTTTTGTTTTGTTTTGTTTCTTGGTTGTTTTGGGGTTTGGTTTGTTTTGTGTCCTGGTTTGGTTTGTTTCTTGGTTTGGTATTTTGTTTTGTTTTTTGTTTTGGATTTTTTGATTGTTGCTTGATTTCTTAGATTGTTTTTTATTTATTTTGTTTGTTTCTTGTTTTATTTTTTGGGGGGGGGTTCTTGGTTGGTTTGTTTGTTTGTTTTTGTTTGTTGTTTTTGTATTTGATTTAATTTTGTGTCCTGGTTTTGTTTGTTTTTTGTTTGCTTTTTTGTTTTTTTTTTGTTTCTTGTAGTTTTTTGTGGTTTGTTTTGTTTTGTTTGTTTCTTAGTTTTATAGTTTTGTTTGGTATTATTTGTCAGATACAGTAGAGAGTCACAGGATTTTGGGGGGTGGGGGCAAATTCAGGTTTGCATATCCTGCATGAGCACCACGGCTGTGTCAAGACAACATGTAAGACCCACTGAATAACAGCTGTGACAGAAACTACCATTAAAGATATTTGAATGTGACTTAAAATTCAGTGACTTTGTCACACCTGTAATGACAGTGATGAAGAATTTCTTTCATCATTCAGTATTTCTAATACCAGTTGCAAGCCAACCATTCTCCTTGACTTTTTGAACCCAGCTATGTTAGATTAGCTGTAGCTATAAACTGATTTTATCATATACATACAGGTTTGTTGCCCCTATTTACTGCCATATCAAGCGTAGTGTGCTCGGCTCATTTCTTGCAGGGATAATGGTAACAGTGGGCGTCTAAGCACGTCTCCATCCCTGAGCAATGCATTTGAACTACTGAGCTCTTTCAACACAAATCTAGCCTGTGTTTTTGTGGCAAAATACTTCCCCAGCTTACACCCACTCAAATCATTATCAGTGTCTTTAATTTACCTCAGAGTAAAGTAGCCACGTAAAAGGGTTTTGCACCATTTGTGCTCTGGGAATGTAAATATTTAGTGATGAATATGGTCCTGAAAGTATTGTGTGGCAATACCTTAACTTAACTGTTCCATTTAATTGAGTCACAGTAGCTGCTCAGATATTAAATGTTGTTATCATCAGCATTCAGCATGTTTCCAGGTTAGAAAATAACTTGGCAAGCGTTTACAGAGATGTAACAGGAATATTCCTACGGCAACTTGTGATTAGTTCACCTGCACCTGTCTCTGCAGGCCTGGCAGCTGAGGTTCAGTCATCTTGTCGGCTATGGGGCGAAGTACTACTCGTACCTGATGTCACGGGCTGTGGCCTCCATGGTGTGGAAGCAGTGTTTCTATAAAGACCCCCTCAACAGGTTTGTGAAAGATACATTAGTTAAATCATGCTTGTATTGCCCTAAAGTTTATACACTCTTAAAAATAATGGTTCCAAAAGGGGGTTTCCACAGTGATGCCATAGGACCATTTTTGGTTCCCCAAAGAACCTTTCAGTGAACAGTTCTTAAAAGAACCATGAAGAGAACCTTCTAAAGAACCTTTTTGCACTATTAAGAACATTTTTTGCAATGGAAAGGTTCCATAGATGTTGACGATTCTACATGGAACCATAAATGCCAATAATATGCAAGTATGAAGATCATTACATTTATCTAATGAATGATTTCTGTATGCCATACCATAAAGACAGCATGAAATTTTAAATGTGTAAAATGTGTGATTACAATGGATGATAAATGTGTTAATGTGTAAGAGTGCACTAACATAAAGATGGCCTCAAAGTTAACAGGCGCAGACTGAAAACCACAAAACTCTGGTTTTCTTTTCATGGGGTCTTTCAAAATACCAGGATATCTTAACTACTCCACTGTGGTTTTGTTCTTTAGCACTTCCTTTTGTTTGGACAGTTTTGGACATGTCAGACAGTTAGAGGGGGGAACATAAGGGTTTATGGGCTTAGATTGTGGGAACGATGCTGGTAGTGTAAAGTAAACCTCTGTCTGCTCACGTTTCTGCAGGGAAACCGGAGAGCGTTACCGTAGAGAGATGCTGGCTCATGGAGGAGGGAAGGAGCCCATGCTGATGGTAGAAGGTAAGAAAAAAAATCTGCGCCTGAGAAAATGAACACCAAGTTGGTTCAATCACTGCCATTTCTTTGTCCCTTAAAGACTCAACATCAAAATTGACCTTATTTTCTGTCTTACTACATGTGCCTGGTGTTATATTGAATGATTATTCAGTGCATGTAAATTATGAAAAAATCTTCCCCTTAATGTCAAAATGTAATGACATAATAACAGCAGATAAGAACAGATCAAGTTGAGATGCTCTCAATGTTGAATACACCACTGTAATAACAGAAAAGCAGTATCTCTATTAGATGACAAGTTTCACAATATCTCTATTTGATGACAGGAGTCCAATATCTCTAAAGCACATTTTGATGGTTTTACAGTATGCAAATTTTTCAACAATGTCATTGCTGTGAGGTTTTGAAAGCTGAGCATTCTATCAGTGTAAATCAATAGGAGGTTTTCTAACTTCATACATTTCTTCATACAAAAAAAGTTTTACTAAAAAGTAGATAGCACATAGATTTATAAGTCCAATGTCTCTGAAGCATATTTTGATGGACTGTGATGGTTTTAACTCCTTTAGGTCTCTTTACTTTTTGATTGGTTCTTATGAAAAGATTTTTAGTAAAGTGAGGATCCAGATTTAGTTTTAGAATCTTTATTAAAGATAAGCTTTAAAAACAAAATCAAAAGTATTAAACGGTGATCTATCTTTTTTATTGCATGTTAAAATGTTTTATTACTATTATATTATTATTTCATTTGAAGCATGTGGTTTCACTTATTGAAATGTGTTCACGTCAGAGTTATTATTATAGATAACTAAAACCATATAAAACATTTTTGTTTCTTGGAGAAAAAAAAAAAAAAAACATTAACTGAAAACCTATTAAAAAATATATATTTTATTTCAGCTGGTTGCCATGCAACATTTCTATTTTTTTCTAATTTAATTTTAACTTGATGTGCTAAAATAACTAAAACTAAAATAAAAATTAATAAATACTTTATAGACATATTTTTTAAAAAAAAATACTAAAACTTTAATTAAAACGAAAATGGAAGATATAGAAATAAAACTGATTCAAAATATTAATAAAAACTATAATAGTATCTCAGTGATACTAAAAAAAAAAAAAAACACTGGTTCACATCATGGTTGGAATTACCCTATAGTAAAGTGGAGTTCCGCATAGTAAAACCTTAAATTATATATTTTTTAAATCAATTGTAAATTAAAATTACATTTTTAAAAACACTAGCTGTTAATTTATTTACAACATAAAAAAAAATATTTATGCATTGGTATCTACTGAATTTTCTGCATGTGTGCGTTCACTTGCTTATTTTACAATTCCTTCACCATTTGTATTTTCATTATTAATGGTCTGGTTCAGAGAGGGGGTCCTTCAGTGTGCCGCCGCCCCCCTCCTCTGTACCGGATCGCAGTGGAACAAGAGCCACCCTAGAGAGTGGCTGTAGCCTGGGCCGTTTTATCTGCCGGGCTCCTCGCTCAGAGCTGGCCGGATCCCAGGCCTCTGGTGCTGAAAAGTCCAGGCTGGATTAGATGGCATTGCAGAGAGAGGAAAGTGATGGACTGACGGCCATGCTGACTGAAGCCCTGTGTTCTCCAGCCATGGGCGGCACAGAGGCGTCTTTCATGGCCCTCAGCTTTCCCAGGGACCTCTATTTTAGTGCCGAAGGACAGACTGAAAGAACAATAGCACACTCGAGCACCTGGGCTGGGATATGTTTTAGCGCTGTAGCACACAGATGGTGACATGCATGAGTTTTAGATACAGGATCACAGGAAGGTCGGGTTCGCCTTACTTTCAGATGCTCCTTGATGGGGTTTCAATTCAAATAGTTTTTGGCCTTTACAACCAAATACACATTGCATACATATATATCAATATGCAATCATAAAGAAGGGCAGATCTTATAAATTACTTTAGATAAACTGGATTAGACAGTGAAGGAAATATACTGGTTTACCTAATTCTGTATTAATAAAATGCCACCTGAGAGCCACTTAATCATCGTCATCAGTCAAGACGCTTAATACGCATATCGTCTTTTCAGTCCACTGCACACAAGAATCAGCCCATTGTCATTATTGCAGCATAAAGGTGAGTGTAAATTAAGTGTATGCAAGGGAGACAAGACAAATCACAATTCAGTAAGCAGATTTTATGATGGGTTTTGAATGCTGAGCATTCTATCAGTGTAAATGAATGGGGAGGAGTTTATACATTTCTTAAAGTATGTTTAAAAAAAACTGTTATTTTATATTGTGATAATATTTCACAATATTACTATTTTTATTTTTTACTGTCTTTTTGATTAAATAAGTGCAGCGTTTATGAACATTAGAGACTTATGCAAACCTATAGACTAAACATGTAAATGAATGGCAAGAATGCATTAAAGGTATTCGGTTTTCAGTGGGAAAGGTGTCTTTTAAGCGGCCCCTAAACTAATAATTAACAATTTTTACAACGGAAGTGATTCAATCAAAAAAAAAAACTGTAGCTCAATAAGAATTTATCTATTGTCACTGTGTTTGCTTTGAAACAATATGTATTGTGAAAAGCGCTATATAAACGAAGAGGACTTGACTTCTTTCAAAAACATTTTTTTTTTTTTTTTTTAAACTTACCAACTCCAAACTTTGGATCAGTACACTGGTAAGTGCCTAAGATGCTGTTGGTCCTGCTTGTGCTGCCAAACAGCGCCAACCTGCCGAGGTATGGACTCTAGAAGACCTCTGAAGATGTCCTGTGGTATCTGGCACCAAGATGTTAGCAGCAGATCCTTCAAGTCCTGTAGGCTGTGAGGTGGAGCTGTCGCGGATCGAACTTGTTAGTCCAGCACATCCCACAGATTCTCAATTGGTTTGAGATCTGGGGAATTTGGAGGCCAGGGCAACACCTTGAACTCTTCATCATGTTCCTCAAATCATTCCTGAACAATGTAGCAGTGCGGCAGGGCGCATTATCCTACTGAAAGAAGCCACTTCCACCAGGGAACACCATTGTCATGAAGAGGTGCACCTGGTCTGCAGCAATGCTTAGGTAGGTGGTAAGTTTCACATTGAGGTCCACATGAATGGCCGGTCCCAGGGTTTCCCAGCAGATCATTGCCCAGAGCATCACACTCCCTCTACTGGCTTATCGTCATCCTACAGTACATACTATTTCCATCACTTTCCGAGGTAAACGGCACACTTGTACACGGCCGTCCTTCTTACGCTTCTCTAAGGTCCTGTTCTGACGCTCACGTGCCTGTTGCGGGAGCTTTCAACAGTGGACAGGGGTCATCATAGGCACTCTGATTGGCCTGCGGCTATGCAGCCCCATACGCAGTAGATTGTGACGCACACATTGCTCTCGTAACCATCATTAACATTTCGTGTGACTTGTGCCACAGTAGACCTGTTGGCTCGTTGCCATTTCAGAGATACTCTGACCCAGTCACCTTGCCATAACAATTTGGCTCTTGTCAAAGTCGCTCAGATCTTTATTTCTGCCCATTTCTCCTGCATCCCAGACTTTGATTACGAGAACTTATTGTTTGCTCATCATCTACTCTACCCTGGCCTTAATATCGTGGCCTTGTTTGGAGATGATCAACGATATTCGCTTCACATGTGACTGGTCATAATGTTTTGGCTCGTCTGTATGTAGTCTGTAATCCAAGATAAATCTACAAATAAATCCTTAAATAAAGTTTTGGGATTTAAAAAAAAAAAAAATCAATCACTGAAATAATTAAATTCATGATATTACATGTAAGCTCTTTGTACAGACTATGAGATGATCTTGCTTCTATTGAAGCTCAAGGTGCACTTTGGATCTGATCTTAAATCATGCTGGAGAACATGATCATCAGGTTTTGTTTGTGTAGCTCATTGAAGCAAAAGAGGCACACACCAAATGCTAACCATTCTTTAAGACATTTCTTTTTCAACTTGACTCAAGCTGATATGCTCATGCATTAAATTTGCAATATGGAAGCAAATAGAATATGGAATCTCACTGTATATTCTAAATAATATTTACATGAACAATGTACAATGTTTTTTCAAAGTTTTCATACAGACAATAATCCACATGATTCATGTGCACAGTGGCATAATCCCTGAATCTTGAGCTTTCTTTTTATTTTTTGACAAAGATTTGAGACCTCCAATTTTAATTACAGAGTCAATGATGAAGTAATTTCAGCCTTCAGGTAGATCATGAGCTTATTGCTTTCAACTCGTGACATGTTTCAAATAGTTACAAACGTCAAAGCCGTAGAGTAACCAAAAAAATCTCTTCATCTGCTGGGAAGGAGGCTGTAATTATCTTCTTAGTCTTTAAACATTGCTCAACCTGAGTCTGAGCAGTATGCTTGAAGATCAGGACTGCTGGAACTCTTTTAGGAATGCATAACAAAACGAGATTCAACTCAAGAGATTTGGTTGCATAATTAAGACTTCATATAGTATCTTGTGTCAAGTCCTCATTTGACCTTTTGATAACCCTGTCCTCTTTCACATGAAACCCAAACCAGCACTACCTGAGTCATGTTCCACCATGTCTCGCTGTGCCCACGTAACTGCACAACCTCAAGGTGTGGCGTACGGCACAGGAGCCAAAGAACAAGGTTTAAATAGGGATTAATTGAGGAGAGATGAGTCTGCCTAACTTTGATGTGTCCTTAGTTTCATCATCCTCCAATCCCAGTCATGAGCTGTTTTGACCAATCACAGAGAGCCTCCTCATCCTCTTGTTCTCTATGGATAAATGAAGCTCTCTGTGAAGGGAAGGTGTTTGAAAAGGCATGTTGGACATTCGTTCTGTGGTTGACCTCCATTTCAAAGCACACACAGCTGGGTTGTTCAGGGCATCTTGGACTAGAAAGTCCCTTTGATTCAAAATAAAACATACACAATGCACCTGCACTGATAAATATGGTGACTTTACTCCATCCATCCCTGCAAATGTTTGATCCTGTCAACCGTGTAATCATGTTCCCAGATAAATAATAATTTTTATACACTACAGTTTTTTCTTCAGTGTCACACGATTCTTCAGAAATGATTCTAATATGCTGATTTGGTGCTCAATAAATTTCTTATTATTATTATACTGGATCGTTTTTTTTCAGGATACTTTGATGAATAGAAAGTTCAAAAGAACAGCATTATTTGAAATAGTTCAAGGTAATGCAATCCTGTAATTGTTCTTGTAAATTTTGATATATTTTTATTTATTTATTTTAGGACTGTCAACGTTAACGCGCTAACACATGCGATTAATAAAATAATCCTTAAAGTGTTAAAATAGTTTAATAAATTACTGAAGCATGTGAAATTGCGGCATTAACGTAATTTACGTTACACAGTTAGATGATTTTGGGAGTCGAGAGTTTATCTGAGCATCTACAATGGATCAAGCACCTGTAAAGCCCTGGGTATACATCTATTTTACGTATACGTGCACAGTCGAATGCACAGCCTTGCAAAGTATACTTCAGTTGACTTTCCAACCTCTTCGCACAATCTCTCATCTATGTGGACCTCCATTGTCGCTGTAGCTTCATGCGTTCTGGTCTGTTGTGTTTATGCAGTTTTTCTTCAACTACCTTGTGAATCGACGGCCCCAGGGCACGGTTGCCACCTTGTGGATAAACTAATTACTACAAAGTACGCAAGGTTACAAAAATCTGGCGGTGCGCATTCTTTTTTTGATGACGAAATTCGCGTCACTTGCACAGTTCGCTGACCCTAAAAAATGAAGTATACTTTGGGCTTTACCCTTGTAGGCAGAAATTTCTATTCTAACCCTTTAATAAGCCGATTTCGCTTCTCTGTTCCGATCAGATCATTTTAAGCCACTAAACTATGGGATTGTTTTCAGTCGAATGATCTAATAAGAGAATTAATTCAATCAGCCCAAAACAGTGCTAATGTAAAGAAAACCAGGCCGAATGCATCATTAGAGATGGCAGAGAGAATAAACACTTTAAAACACGAGCTCTGTCATATTCTTTGATTGTTTCTGAAGAGCGTGAGCCCTTGCGCAACGCGCTGTGTGAAATACAGACCGAACGGAACACCGCTGTATAGCCAGATGATACGCAAACTATGTTTCTCGGCTGGATAAAGCAAACCAGCGTCTCGCTAATAAAGTTTTGATGGATGAGGATTGCAATCAAGGTAAAGACATACAGGAGTCGCACAGTTAGCACGCGTGAGTCCGTTTCATTGAAGCTCAAACAACCCGTGTATGTGCGCTCTCGATGCATTGATCGCACATTGTATTTTGGAACAGACATATTTGAGTACATTCACATTGTTTCCACACACATTCAGGATAATGTTTGGATTTGGCATGTGTATGTTTCTGTTTTTAGTAATTCTGAATGGATCCGATGGTAAATGCAGTCAGATCAAGGCGGTTGGTTTAGTTGTGGTTCTCTTCGGTATTGTATCTTGACTTGTCTAAACTGTAAACAAGCTCTTTGTTGAACCTTGAAAAAGCTTGCAGAAAATACAGTTTTGTGTGTATCACCTTCAATATGATGGTTTAATTTGCTAAATAAAGCAAACAATGACAAAATGAATGTGTTTAACAAGACAAATGGTGTATGCTTAATTTCGCAATAAGGGTGCAATTAATCGCAATTCAAACTTTTAATCTATTGACAGCCCTAATTTATAATTTTACTCTCATGCTATTGCAAATCCTTTACTTGTCTTGACATCAAAATGTAAACACAACTGACACATTTCCCGCAGATGAAGTCAGACAGGTGATTATATAAGCAAAAGAGTTTTTCTCTGCTTATTATACCAGTTATTTTATTTATATTTTATTATTTATTTAGAATAATTGTATTAAATATTATTTCAGTGTATATTATAATACTATCACAAAAATAATAGCAATCCACTCATCACATGCACACAATAAATAAGCTAACGAAATTTCGAAACAAGCTTTTTTTTTTTTTTTTTTTTACAGAGCAAAAAACACAGTTTTAGGCATTCAAAAGGCCTTGGTAAGCTTAATAGTTATAAGATTGAACACAAACATTCACACATTGTAATTGCTCCAGTTTATTTTTATTCAATCTTTCAAGAGCTCAGAGAAAACAAATAATATAGCCAAATGTTTTAACATCAGGAATGGGAAGCTTATTCCTTCACATTTATCTTATATCTTTATTTTCACTGGCTACGGGTCTTTATTTGTATATGTTTTTTAAAACGAAAAAAATGTGAGTCTGGATAGGCTTGTAGTCTGAATCCCCTCTAGAGTGAACTCAGGAAATGAACATCATTATAGAAAGTGCTATTGAAGTTGGAGACGTCTAGTCCTAGTGTGATCCATTCAGAGACTAAAGAAATAGTCGGCGTTACATCTTTAGCTCTCTGAACAGCATCTGTGGCTGTAGCATTCAGCTGAAGAAAACATGAGTACAGCTTGAGGTTGGACTACTTACTGATGCCAGCAATTCTTTGTATTTTCTTTCTTTCTTTCTTTCTTTCTTTCTTTCTTTCTTTCTTTCTTTCTTTCTTTCTTTCTTTCCTTTTAGTAGTACTAGTCTCTCCTTATTTTTCATACCCAGTAGGTTAGAAACCACCTATTTAGCAGCTTATGCTTAAAAATCCACCTAAGGGGACATGGTGATGGAAAAGAAAATATGAAATGGAAGGAAAAGTTCACAAAGCCTTTGTCATGGAAATAAAATAAGGTTGGAGGAAAAATTTATATATATATATTCGGGGAACACAATAGTTTTGAGACAGAATGAAATGTTTTTCGAGAGAATGCAGATTTTTTTTCGAATTAACAGAGTTTCTCAGGGAACAATACTTTTGCAAGAGAATGCAACATTTTTCGGGGAAACGCAATAGTTACGCGAGAGAACTCAAATGTTTTGCAAGAAAACGCAATGTTTCTCTGGGAACTCAATACTATTGTGAGAGAACACAAATATTTTGCAACATTTTTGCGAATGCAAAAAACACTGAAATGTAATTTTTCCTCCCATTTCACATTTTTTCTCCCATGTTCCCTTGTGAGCTCTGTACAATTGTAGGAAGATAAATAATAATAAAGCCATATTGTGATTGTGATGTACAGTATATATGGGTCAACGACATGATGTGCATATTTTTGTGTCCAAGTCCTTTTAAAATAATTTGATAAATTCATGACATATCACTTTATTCTATAAAACCGATTTAGTTTGAATTAATTTTTGTGCTTTTAAATAATACATATTATTTTAAGTTTTGTTATTTTAAATCCTCAAAATGTCAGGTGGTGCAACTGTCCGAACAAATAAACAGATGAGAAAACTATTTAAAATGGTGTCTTAATAACAAACAATTTAAATCTAAAGACTATGGCATCATTTTTTGTTTGAAATCTTTCATATAAACACATTTTATAAGTATCAGTAGTTTTAAAAGCTTTGTAGATCTCTTCACTTTCTATGTCAGGTGGTTCAACTGCAGTATATACATACAACTATTTAGTTGTACCGCCTGACAGCCAAAAAATGAATTTAAAAACTTTGAAATGTTAAACATCTGAAACTTGTTTAAACGCATTGTTCATGACTCAAAAATATGCATGACATCAGTTTTGAAAAGGTTTTTTAAAAACACATTGAAAATGTTTTTGTTTTTTTTCAATGACTCATATATATAATCTTGTTAAATTAGTTTTGTTTTGCAGATTATTAATTGGGAAAGATGTACATACAGAGTTTGCAGGTCAGAGTTGCATGAGATTTTAGTGCAGCCTGTTGCTGTGTGGACTTGGACTCGTGTGTGTGTGTGTGTGTGTGTGTGTGTGTGTGTGTGTGTGTGTGTCTGTGTGTCTGTGTGTGTGTGTGTGTGTGTGTGTGTGTGTGTGTGTGTTTTAGAGGTGACCTGTGCAGGAAAGAGGGGGAAGGGAGGAGGGCCTATTTACATTGGCAGCTCTACAAGGGGAAATGAGCAGACTTCAAAGCGCCAGCAGAGAGGAATTGTAAATCGAGTGTGCACAGTTTAGCAGGACAGCACACTGTTATTGGCTGCACTGCGTTTACTGAGAAGGGCAGAAGCAGAAATGTGTCAACCTGTGGAAGACGATATTGTCATAATGTATGTAGCACAGGAAAGATAAAACCCCTGCCCTATACTGCTTCACTGCCATAGTGAATGCTCCTCAGATTTACAGTACTTCTTTGAAGTTAACATTACTCAATGCAAAGTGGTAAACACAAGTCATTGATGCAGGAAAATCATGCTGCTAAAACTCCGTGTACGTAACTGGAATTTGCCCCTCTTGTTTCATGTCCAGGCATGTTGCAGAAAAGACCCTCCATCGAGGACTTTGTCAACGCCCTGGTGTCTGATCTGGACCCTGACTTTGAAACCTTCATCATGGACTCAGAGGGCTGAGAGATGAGCATGTTTCATGTTAAACAGTGTGACTTTATCTTCCCTGCTGTAATTGGTCTTTACAACTATTAATGTATTGATGTATTGAGAAGGGATGAATTCATAAATTCATGAAACAAAATTGAATGATCTGTGCTACTGAATTTCACAAAACATATCAAGAACTTGTGTGTGTTTGTATAAATAAATATGTATGTATATATAGAAATGTCCTCTCACTTTCAACTGCAAATTTCTTAACTTGTAAAAATTTGTTTGAACTAGGGCTGTCAATTTAACTTAATTAATTGGTTATGGGGGGAAAAAAAGTGTTTTATTTTAAATTATTAACGCCCCATCGCAGACCTATGTAGTTCATCTTACATTTCATACAGTTGATTGGTGACGAACATGAAGCAGGGCAACAACTCACTGTGTGATGGAGCCTATATATGCCCCTAAAATTCAAGATATCAGGGCAAAAATGCCCCTGTATGAGTTTTTGTCTCATAAATATCAAGATATAGTTAAGCAATATCACACGGGTAATGAGCGCAAGAACACACAAGTGCTGTTTTTCTCCCGAAAAGCACTAGTGCAATATTCACGAGTGTGATATTCCCTAAATAAGTTTAATATTGTGTTATATTTTAGACAATGATTTTGCACAATTTTAACAATGAAAATATTACCTATAAAACCTTCGAGCAACACAGCGGTGTTTCCTTTCTGAATGAATCTGCGTTTTGAGCGAATCAATAATTCACCAATAATTCAATGACCCGTTCATAAAGAGAGCCATTCCTGAACAAATCGAATAAATGAATGATTCAATGACTTACTCTTTTAGACATTTACCTTCTGGCAGTTTTAGTTTCTTAGAGTATTATTTTTTTTATTTTTTTTTATTTTTTCAGATTTCCATATTAATAAAAAATAAATGTATAGTTTACACTAAAATGAAAATTCTGATATTTGCTCGCCCTCATGGCCGTTGAAGCCTAAAAGTTTGTGTAATAAATTCTATGGTGAAAATTTTCTAAAGCTACTTTTTGTAATGTCCATTTGATGCTTTTGTCATTTAACACAATAATGACTTTAAATGATCTTTTAGGGTGTAATTTATCAGCCAAATTCGAGGTGTTAATTAATCGCTTGACAGCTCCAGTTTGACCATAAAAAGATTCAACAATTGAGACCATCTAAACAAATTTCACAGACATTTGACGAACAAAAATAGAATGAGACCCTGAACAGAGTGGACATGTGTGTGTGTGTGTGTGTGTGTGTGTGTGTGTGTGTGTGTGTGTGTGTATATATATATATATATATATATATATATATATATATACACACACACACACACACATGTACATGTATGGGAAAAAATATTACCAGACATGTTTTTGTGATATTCACGATTCAAATGTGATACAAAAACGGTTAATATTTTTGGATAGTAATTAAACACACTGTATTTTCTTTTTGTCCTCAAAAAGGATCATGTGAATTTACTCAGGTCTCCGAGTATCCACCTTATTTTTCAACGTAGAAGTAAGGTGTTTTCTGTGAATGTGCGAGACATCTGATTTATTAGCTGCTATGGGGAAATAACGAGAAGAATATTAAAGTGTTTGCGCTACAAACTAAGACAATACATTAAAATAATGTGGTAAGAAATACCAGTTTGCAATATCAAGCAGCATAAGCTGTTTTGTACAGCTAAAAGTAACTGGAAGCGAATGACACTAAGCCAGACACATTAAAATTACAAATGGCCGCACACACTCTTAACTGAAAAATAAGGTGGAAAAATCTAAAAAAAAAAAAATACAGTGCTTTTGTATATTAGACTTTGTATATTTAATCATTTTATTATTTGCATGTCATTATATTTTCATTAAAACACTCAAGCAAATCTTGTAAAGTTTTATTTACAAATTTGATGAGCCACAAAATTCATATTGTTTTTATGAGTTCACCAACCATCAATACAAAAAGCAAGAGTGAAGGCACAAGATGAGTATCTACATTATAAAAAATATTGTCCTTCTATTTCCTATAATACAATATCTACAATTCAGCACACTGGAGATCTCACACACACACACACACACACACACATGCACAGTTTGATCTATGGAACTGGAATGTACTGCAAAGAGTCTGCAAGCCATTCAGGTCGACTGCAACTAATACCTGCAGCCAAACCTTAACTTCAACCCACCCGAACAGGTAGTCAGTGCTGGGGTAAATAACTAAACGTCTAGTGCTTCCTTTACAAAAGAGAGAATCTTTTCTCGAGTGGTTTTGTTTACACATTAATAAAGTCTCTTTAAAGCGCTGTTGGCGAGCGTCACACACTGCTGGAGAAAGACGGCAAAACACACGTCCTCAGTGTGTGTGTGGCCTGATGTAATCTGAGGTGGGATCTTCCTTTGCTCTTTCTACCTCCAGAGTGGCTCTCAGAGGCCAACAACAGGTGAGATAAGAGTAGGTCATCCTGGAACAAGACAAAAAGTGCGCAAGAACAAACATGTTAATCGCTTGGCACTGAATCAGTCAGAGTAAATTAAAACTTGTCTCACGAAGTCTCTTAATTTATGTGAATTAGCACAGAAGAGCAAGCCTTGTCTCTTAAAGAGATAGTTCACTTATTTTTTTTTATACAATGAAAGTGAATGGGGATTAGGACCTTAAGCTCCAGAAATGACAAAAAGCACCAATAAAAAGTAGTCTATAATGTCTTCTGGAGCCATACAATGGTTTTGTGTGAGGAATAGATCAAAATTTAAATTCAGCTTTGTTTTTTGCTGAAAATCTTATGCCCTCTCAAAATGAGTTGACGTCAAAATAAAAATTATAAGCACACGTCATATGTAGGGGGGAAATAGGGCGTCATCCAAATTAAAAACTGGATTACTTATGTATTCCCTCGTTTAAAGGAATAGTCCACCCAAAAAATGACTATACTGTCATCATTTACTCACCCTCACGTCATTCCAAACCTGTCCCAGACAGCAACATAGTTTGGCCCAGATCTGGCCCACATCTGGTATATGTGTGGATTACACACGGACCAGATGTGGGCCGGATCTGGGCCGACACTATGTTGCTGTCAGGGGTATGACTTTCTATCTTCAGTGAAACACAACAGAAGATATTTTGAAGAATGTTGGTAACTAAACAGTTTTGGTTCCCATTCTTCCATTATACGGACAAAAAATACAATGGAAGTCAAAGGGAACTGAATATACAGTACAGTCCAAAAGTTTGGAACCACTAAGATTTTTAATGTTTTTAAAAGAAGTTTCGTCTGCTCTCTACGGCTACATTTATTTAATTAAAAATACAGTAAAAACAGTAATATTGTGAAATATTATTACAATTTAAAATAACTGTTTTCTATTTTAATATATTTCACAAAGTAATTTATTCCTGTGATGCAAAGCTGAATTTTCAGCATCGTTACTCCAGTCTTCAGTGTCACATGATCCTTCAGAAATCATTCTAATATGCTGATCTGCTGCTCAAGAAACATTTATGATTATTTTCAATGTTGAAAACAGTTGTGTACTTTTTTTTCGGGATTCCTTGATGAATAGAAAGTTCAAAAGAACAGCATTTATCTGAAATACAAAGCTTCTGTAGCATTATACACTACCGTTCAAAAGTTTGGGGTCAGTAAGAATTTTTATTTTTATTTTTTTGAAAAGAAATTATGGATACTTTTATTCAGCAAGGATGCATTAAATCAATCAAAAGTGGCAGTAAAGACATTTATAATGTTACAAAAGATTAGATTTCAGATAAACACTGTTCTTTTGAACTTTCTATTCACCAAATAATCCTGAAAATAATATTGTACACAAATATTTTGTACAATTGTACACATTAAATGTTTCTTGAGCAGCAAATCAGCATATTAGAATGATTTCTGAAGGATCATGTGACACTGAAGACTGGAGTAATGATGCTGAAAATTCAGCTTTGCATCACAGGAATAAATTACTTTGTGAAATATATTCAAATAGAAAACAGTTATTTTAAATTGTAATAATATTTCACAATATTACTGTTTTTTTACTGTATTTTTAATTAAATAAATGTAGCTTTGGTGAGCAGACGAAACTTCTTTTAAAAACATTAAAAATCTTAGTGGTTCCAAACGTTTGGACTGTACTGTATATCATATCTCTGTTTGTGTTCCACAGAAGAAAGAACGTCATACAGGTTTGGAACAACAATGAGAGGGAGTAAAAAACTCATTTTTGAGTGGTCTGTCCCTCAAAGTAAATTTTGGCCATGTTGTACTAATTCATTCCCTTGTTTTATGCTTGAGCTAAATTAAAATGAGAGAACAAATAAGGACAATGTGGCCACAGTTTAACTAAAATGTGGGAACAAACTAATCAAACAAGTCAGGCTACAAACAATTTCCCCCCACAACAGGCCTTTGTACATTTGAACTACTTTTATGGAGGGTTTTTTTTAGTCATTTTGGAGCTTGACAGCCCCAGTCCCTATTCATTTCATTATAAAGAAAACAACAGCCATAACATTCTGAACAAATTTCTCCTTGTTCATTCCCAAAAAAGATTTGGAACATGATGAGAGAACTTTTTTTTTTTTTTTAACTACTGTCAGCTTCCTTTTTGGATCATAATCTCACACGTCAATGTTAAATACTTGAAACAAAAACAGAAATCTATGTAACCATATAATTCTATTTGGTGACATTTTGAAGGGTAACAAAGTAGGAAAGGCATGACTTCACGTGTTTCACACCAGCATATTGTTTGACAGTCAAAAGGCCCTTTTATGTGTTTCAAAGGAAATTGAATAATTTGTTCCTTTCATGTTCAGCTTTTCACCACAAGGCTTTTGTTTCCTGCGATCGCAAGTGTTTACACACACCACCCTCGGCTCTTGACGACATAGACAGTTTGTCAGTCGCTCATTTACTTTGGCTCTCATAAACGAACACAGAAGCAGAGTGTTTCAACATCTTAGAATTCAAGATGTGAGCCAAATGAAAACTATGTAAATTCTGCTGTGAAACTTTGAGTTTGTTAATATAGTTCAGCTTCTGGAGCAAATTAATGAGAAACCCATCCATTGCAGACTTATTTTATTTATTTTTTAAATGATTTTGATTTTAGCAACACCTTACAGTAAGGTTAAATTTGTTTGAACTAACAATGAATAATCATTTTACAGCGATTGTTAATCCTGGCTAATGTTCATTTCGACATAAAATCTTACCGACCCCAAAGTTTTGCACAGTAGCGTATATTTATTTGATCAAAAATACAGTAAAACAGTAATATTGTGAAATATTATTACAACTTAAAATGACTTTTCTATTTAATATTTTCATGGAAACTGTGCTAACTTTTTTTTTTTTTCAGGATTTTTTGATGAAAAGAAAGTTTTAAAAACTTTTATACAAAATATTTTATAAATAGGACATTATAAGTCAATTTTGATCAAATTAATGTGTCCTTGTATTCATTTAAAACTTACTGACACAAACTTTTTGAATTGTAGTGTGCATTTTTAACATTTGAATTTAAATAAATTAACATTAGTCATTTATAATGGCTTTTAATTTAATTTAAGACATTTATTAGTAATGTATAATGAACAAACAGGAACAATAGTATATTAGAGACTGTCCTCCAAAAAAAAAACGACCCTATAGGTCGTTTTAAGACCTATATTTACATTTTAAAGTAATGCACCCTCTAGTCGTCATCATGAAATGACGTATGACTCTCGTTATCAATCAAAATGTATGTTAATTTAAATGCAATGTGTGGACTTTTTATATCATTTGTCCTATTTCCATTTAGCAAAACTAATTTTTTTTATTAACGACTACAACCACCCCCATCCCTAAACCTGCCCTCAGTGATTTAGTGCATATAGACTTTGAGCACATGCGTTCCAAGGGATCGAACCAATGATCGCATGATCACATGATTGCATATAGTTATATATTGCAATGCTCTGCCGATTGAGCTACACGAAACCCGTAATATGACGCAGATAAAAGGGAACAACGCATTAAAATGAAAGTGTCCCGTTGTCGATAGGGGCGCAACTTTTAGTAAACGCTCTTATGGGTCATATTTCAAGGAAGTGACAAATTACCTATATAGGCGTATTGGTTGGAGAACATGTTGGTAAATTATGCATAGTATACAAAAGTGTTGTTCATTGTTTATTCATGTTAGTTCACCTAAAAATGAAAATTCTGTCATTTTCTGAGCCTCATGTCTTTCCAACCCTGACAGCAACATAGTGTTGTGAGAGTTGTGATGATTCACAGAGAGTTTGTCCCTGTAATAACTTCTGTAAGTCACTTTGGACTAATTCCAGTGTAATTCGTTTCATCGCATAGCATCACTCACCTTCAGTTGCAGACAGCTGTTGCAGTAGAAGCCGACTGTTTGGGTCTCGCTCCTCGTCCTCTTCCTTTTGTGTGGCATTCTGGAGATCTTCTGTGGTTGCACTGGTCTGAACGAGCGGCCAGGCCTCATCAGGTGCACACCCTACTTCTGCCTGGCTGCTTCCCAGTGATGGGTTCACCAGTCTGTTGGGACAAAAACATACTATGATGTCAAATTTCATGGAGTTCAATGGAGATGTTTAAGGGATAATTCACCCAAAAATGAAAATAATGTCACTTATTTCTCACCCTTATGCTGTTCCACACCCGTAAGACCTTCGTTAATCTTCGGAACACAAATTAAGATATTTTTGTTGAAATCTGATGGCTCAGTGAGGCTTGCATAGCCAGCAAAGACATTTCCTCTCTCAAGATCCATTAAGCTTCATGAAGCTTCATGAATCAGCATGTCGAATCAGCAGTTCAGTGCACCAAAGTCAGGTGATTTCAGCAGTTTGGTGGTTTGACATGCGATCCGAATCATGATTCGATACGCTGATTCATAATGCTCCGAAGCTTCCTGAAGCAGTGTTTTGAAATCGGCCATCACTATATAAGTCGTTATTTTGTTTTTTTGGCGCACCAAAAATATTCTCGTCACTTTATAATGTTAAGATAGAACCACTGTACTCACATGAACTGATTTAAATATGTTTTTAGTAAATTAATGGATCTTGAGAGAGTGTCATTGCTCCCTATGGAGGCCTCACGAAGCCATCGGATTTCAACAAAAATATCTTAATTTGTGTTCCGAAGATTAACGAAGGTCTTACGGGTGTGGAACGGCATGAGGGGGGCGAGTAATAAATGACATAATTTTCATTTTTGAGTGAACTAACCCTTTAAGGAGTCATTTAATCA
>NC_090237.1:8875000-8897500 GCF_024489055.1 Chanodichthys erythropterus | reverse complement strand
CAACAAAGCTGGAGAATCTCACGCAGCCAAAATGAGGATTGTTCAGCCTTACATTGTTCAAACCGGAGTCAGACACTGATGGAGAGACTCAGGAAGTTACAACATTTAGAATGCAACTGGGCATTTCTGAACGGTTAGTGGATAAATTGATGTAGTTGCTGTGGAGCTGATTCAACTCATCGACTAGCGTCATGTTAATCTTTTGTGCAAATCCAGCATTGAATTGACCCTCGTTTGTGAAGCAGTCCGGCGTAAAATGACGGCATGATAACACCACTCTACTACAACAACTCTTCCTCTTCTCTAAAGCAGCCCAACATGGCCTCACCCCCTTTGTTGCATGTTCCCGGGGGCGGGGTTTATGTAAATGTTGGGGTTTGTGATGTCACTAACCCGGGAAGAAACTCGTAGTCCCTACAAGCCATTTGTTGTAGTCCTTAAAAAGTGATTTCTGTAAAAGAAAATATCTCTCTTTGCATTGAACTTTGAGCGTCGTAACTTTGCAGATGTTGTTTATGCTCAAACAGCAACATTACACACTAACTAAAGATAAAAAAGACAAATCATAAATCAAGAACCCCTTTAAATGATCATGTTTCACAATGAAATTCCTAGTGAAAAACTACATACAAACTACAAATATTGACTGTTCAAAAGATGTGGGACACATCAATGTTTCTGGAGCGGTCGAATGTGGCATCTACGCATATTGTATAAGCACCTAGCCCTGGTTTTAAGCCTAAACTTGGCATAAACTTGTCCCTCAAATCTGATTGGTTGTTTGGAATGTTGTTGAAGGATCAACAAAGATGTTGTTCCAGGAACATGTTGTACACATACCATTACCTATGGAAGATTCCACCAATCAGAGGACTGTAAATTGTGCCAAAAGAACACTTTAGCACTTATATATATATGAAGAGTTTGGTTCCAAAACGCAATAACTCAATTTTGATTAATTTGAGTAAAAAGGTGTTTTCTTTACCAAGAAAGTGGCAAGATGAAAACCACTATTTTCTGTTTCAAACTTTCACATAGCATCTTTTGGTTATAAAATCATTAAAAATTAAAATCTACATTTTGATTTTAAAAAGTTTATTATAAAAACGTATTATTTTTTTTCCCAAAATGCAATAAATCCATGACTTTTTTTTTTCAAAATGCAATTGATCCATCAATATAAAAGTTATTTTTCAAATTGAAAATACACAGCTAAGTAAGTTGATTCACATATATGACAGAGTCTAAACTTTGCCAATATTTATCTTGTATACAGGCATTTTACTAAAAATACATTCAGCTGTTGCTCCCAAAATGGTCATCTTGTTAATGTTATAAATTATTTGTCATTACCGATTAAAGAGTATCTGGTGCCACCGCACGGTTAAATAAACACATTTGCAGAGTACATTGGTATTAAAAACGGCTTTTTAAAAAAGCCTTCAATGTTTACAGTGGGTGGAAATGGAGCGCTGTGATTGGTTGAGAGCGGATATATCGCGTTCTGCAGAAAAAGGAGACTGGCGTTTGTCGCATTTTGGAAAGAAAGGGAGAAAACATGGCAGAATAACACAATGGACACCGCATTTTGCGCAAAATTAATAAATGACTTTTCAATACCGACCAGATACAATACTGATTTTGGCGGAAACTCATTTTTTTTTTTAAAATGCCGTTTATCGCATTTTGGAACCAAACTCTTCATATATATATATTAGAAATTACAGAAAGTGTTAAAGTGCTAAAGTGTTCTTTTGGCACAATCTACAGTCCTATATATATATATATATATATATATTACACAGAAAGTGTTAAAGTGTTTTGGTTTGTCTCAGTTTCATATGTTTCTTCATGTAATCACAGACGGATTTGATGATGGTGAGATCAGATCTCAATGTGGAGCACTGGCTGTTATCAGTCTTATTGTGTATGCAAAAATCTCACTGGATTATTACAATTAATGGCAAAATGAATGTTTGGAAATGTAAACGGATATTTCACACTACAGCAAAAGATATAAATAACTGGCTTAAAACCTTTTTCGGGGGGTGAAAATACATACATACATTATATTATATACATTATATTTTATATATATATATATATATATATATATATATATATATAAATAAAATAAGTAAAATATATGATTTATATATATACACTTTTTATATATAAACTTTTAATTAGCGGGAACATATCTCGCCTGTCTTGGCTTCACTTCATTGGATGATGGTTGAATATCGTGTGAAATTTAAAGTTTTATTATATGTGTATAAGGGGTTAAATGGCCAGGCTCCACAACACATTACTGATCTCCTCCTCCACCGACAATTTTCTAGGCCCTTAAGGTCCACAAACAAGTTGATGCTGACTGTGCCACGGTCTCGTTTGAAGTTAAAAGGTGATTGTGCCTTTTCGGTTGCCGCTCAATGTCTTTGGAATGATTTACCGGTTCACATAAAGTTGCCTTTCAATGTTGATGGTTTTAAATCCTCACTGAAGACATCTCTTTTTTTCTCAGGCTTCTAAATCAATGTTAATGTAATGCTTTGATTTAATGCGTTTTCTTGTTGGTCTATATATTCTGTTGTATTGCAGTCTTTTTGTGTTGTCAGATTGTACAGCACTTTGGTCAGCAGGAGCTGTTTTAAATGTGCTTTAGAAATAAAATGCCTTGCCTTGCCTAGCGCTGGTGCGGAAAGAGTTAAAGCCATTTTGAACACATTTTTGTACTATTGTCTGTAATGTTTAGACAAAACAAAAGTTTGTAATGTTGTGATTAACCTTGTAGCTGGATGGTTTGGTTCATGGCTTATAACTCTTTAACAAAGACTTTTTAAAAATCCCTAGGGGAAGAAATGAATAGGAAAAATACTTTCAGAAACCAAGGTCTCTGAAAAAGTGGGCGGGCACTATTGCACTTTATTGATTTTAGTAGAGGTTGAAGTTTGCTTGTTGTCAAAAATCTAGTTTAATGCAAAAGAGTTTTGCATTGTTTTTGTTCAATACCAGCAATGTAGAATACATCAAAACATATAGTTAAGTACAGACATGCCTATGCTAATCCTACACAGTCAGATTTTGGAACAAAGACACATAGAAATAAAGTCTGTGGACTTCTTTATTCCGAAGTATTATTTTGCTGTAATAAAGTTAAAAATGAACCAGATATTTGTTTAACATCTTTTCATTGGAAGAACACAGGCCTTCTTTATTTGCTCTATGGTAAATTAATCATTAAGTAAACATGGGCTTGGCCTTCACAGATACAAGTGCTCTTTGTGAGACAATGTCAACATCAGTTGAGCCCTCAAAAGAAGTTTCTTTGTTAAAGATGTGTGCCTTTGTGCACTTCGTTTGAAGACATAATCAAAACTTTAGGTGCGGAACTCATCATTTAGTCCTATAGTGACCGATCCCATTCGTAAACAGGTCGAGCATTTTGATTTAGAAAATGCATTGTTGTAATGCAGTCTCTAAAGTGTTGCTATTGTGTTCTAGGTGGTTGCTAGGTTTTTGTAAGTGGTTGATAAATGGATATGTTTTCTGTCCCAAGTCTAAAGAGTCCACCAAGTCTTTATGACTGGGTTTGAATATGCATATATCTTTACTTTATAGTGGGAAAAAAAACAGTACGGCGAAAGAGTATTACATCCGAATTCTTACGCCTTCAAAAAACAGCAGGTGGAAAGTTCCTAGATGACCTATTATTTCCAGCAAGATTTTGCAACATTCAAAGAATTTATTTCAGTTCCATCCAGTTGAGGATCGTATTCATCACGCCGGTATGGACGGTTGTTGAGGAGCTGCGCCACTGGTTGTCGTGATCTCCTACTTTTCTTAGTGTTATTTAGCGCCAGTTTATCAGGAAGTGACGATTTTATTCTCTTCGACACATTGGATGGAAACGCTGCTTTATTCGCAAATGTTTTACGTGATTTTCCAATTTTGTGCATAAGTTAAATTTGCAAATTTGGATGGGAACATAGCTATGGAAGCAACACAACTGAAGCTGATAAGTCACATGATAATGACAACACAATGGATATACTACGTCCGAATTTCATTCAAGCTACCCATACCCACATCCATACTATTTAGAATATACTTTAACTATTGTAAAGTACGTTTTAAACCAAATGTAGTACCTAGACAGTATGCGATTTCAGATTCAACTTTTCCAGGAAAGTTTGCTTTGGCATGTTGTCAAAAACTCCAGAAAACAAACTTTGTTTTGGCCTGATTTTGTTCGAACTTCATTTTTCTATTTCACTTGAAGTAGCCTATATCAGGGCCTTAAGCGTTTGCGTATAATGGATGTATACTTTGGCCTTAAGTCTATTGAATCTTTTTAAAGATTGTATTGTCTACCAGGAAAAAATATTTGCTAAGAAAAGTAACATCACACCTCTCCTCAACAATACACACAATTTGAGGAATGATTCAGGATGAGTTACATACTTAGTATTAGGGGGTTTGAAAACACTGGTTAGCACATATTGTGCTTTGGTGCTCATAGAGGTAATGCAGTTTTGAGTCCAAACTACATCATGTCCTGAACCCATTTCACTTCTCTTTAGCCAATAATTTCCTGTTTATTTCCCAAATCAAAGAAATGCATGTAGATGAAATTAAGGAAGTGAAGGAGAAAATGTGAATGAGCAGAGCCAAAATGACATGTACTTCAGAGTTTGCTCAGAGTTGTACTTCTATCTACACTGTCATGTCTCAGTGCCAGCAAATCTGGCCCAGCTGTCTACTGTCCTCCTTCCCTTCACCTCCCCCCAAAACCAAAGCGTTTCCCCTCTTATCAGCTGCCCACAGCTGCAGCAAACACAGACAAAGGGCGGCCCTTGAAAAGATCTCACCTGCTGATACTATCGCAGCACTGCGCTCCATGAGCCAATAGACTGTTCTCTTTGATATGTGCGGCTGTTGACTTTAGAGAATGCCACACTGAAACACATGGCCTTGAGCCCGAAACAACTGTGGGGTAGGCTGGTAGTATAGAGGATTGTGTTGATCTAGATCCCGAAATTCTAAGCAGGTTGCTGATTAAAGGCTCCATAAAAGAGTGACCGTTATTCACTTCATTACCCACATAGAAGGCAACTAATTGTGACCTTTCGCAGCATTCCCTAGAAGTTCTCTAAAGGTGACGAAAATTCCGAACCTTTACAGAACATTGGGGACGTTTCTAAAACGTCCTCTTTTGGTAATGAAAGTGTTGCAGTTCAAGATTACTTATAGGATTTTAAGGGAATGTTCCATTTTGGTTATTTTATGGTCACATAAGAACGTTACAAATAGGAGATTTGGGACATTAACAGAATGTTCCCACACAGTCCTCTGTTGGTCATTTAATAACGTTCCCACGTATGAGTTGAGGGGGATGTTCTATTTTGGTTATTTTATGGTCGTGCAAGAATGTTACAAAGAGGACATTTGGGAAGTTAACAGAACGTCCTATAGTAATAGTCCCCTAAACATTCCCAGAACATCCTGAATGTTCCTTGAAGCTCCATCAAATAACGTCCCCCAACCCTTAAAAGAACTCCACATCGCGACCATCTTGGAACATACTGGGAACGTTAGTAGACAACGTCCGTAACACTATTTTGGTTATTTTATGGTCGCGGAGGAATGTGAACATTTGGGAAGTTATCAGAACGTCCTATACTAATAGTCCCCTAAACATTCCCAGAACGTCCTGAAAGTTCCCTGAAGGTCCACCAAATAACGCTCCCCAACCCTTAAAAGAACTCCGCATTGCGACCGTCTCGGAACGTACTGGGAACGTTACCAGGTGACAGCTTACCCCACTAGAAATTTTACGTTCCCAGAACAGTACTCAGAACGTCCCCACTGGTGTTAAGGACGTTGTCTATGTACGTTCCCAGTACGTTCTGAGACGGCCACGATGTGGAGTTCTTTAAAGGGTTGCGGGACGTAATTTGGTGGACCTTTAGGGAACATTCAGGACGTTCTCGGAATGTTTAGGGGACTATTACTATAGGACGTTCTGATAACTTCCCAAATGTTCACATTCCTCCGCGACCATAAAATAACCAAAATAGTGTTACGGACGTTGTCTACTAACGTTCCCAGTATGTTCCAAGATGGTCGCGATGTGGAGTTCTTTTAAGGGTTGGGGGACGTTATTTGGTGGAGCTTCAAGGAACATTCAGGATGTTCTGGGAATGTTTAGGGGACTATTACTATAGGACGTTCTGATAACTTCCCAAATGTCCACATTCTTGCGCGACCATAACATCCTTAACACTATTTTGGTTATTTTGTCTACTAACGTTCCCAGTACGTTCCGAGACGGTCGCAATGTGGAGTTCTTTTAAGGGTAGTCTTTAAGGGCAGCAGGGATGTTCTGAGAACATTTCCAAATAAAATATGGTTCCCTAAACGTTCAGAGAATGTCCTGAATATTCTGTGATGGTCCACCAAATAACGTCCCCCAAATCTTAAAAAAACTTGACATCGTGACTGTCTCTGAACGTACTGGGAACGTTACTAGGCAACGTCCTTAACACCAGTGCTGAGAATGTTCTGGGAATGTAAAATATACGTATTGCAGGGTAGTTGCCAAGGTTGGGGCTTTCAAAATTTTAAATTAGCTCGGTTCTAAAACCTAGAGAGTGTCCTTGCTGTCTACAACACAGGCAGCATTATAACCAAAATGGAATCAAATAAGTGAAAAAACACTTTCATGTGAAATGCACAGGAAACTCGATTCACAAGTGATTTGAGTAGAGTTTGAGGAGCACAATAATTGAAAAATAGCATCCTAAAGTCATTATCTGCTTTTAAATCAAAGGATTGTATTTTAAGTAGTGCTTCATCAGACTAATCAAATCAGTCTATCAGTGACCCACAACAAATGAGAGTCCAAGATGAAAGCAATCGCTAATTATGATCTATGGGCTGAGCCAATGTGACCTAATCCCCTTCAGGTCAAATACCAAACCACTCTTTTTCTTTCATACTCTTGCAGTTCAAGCTTTCTTCAATATGTACGATACAGTAATGGTCGCTTTTCAAGCTGGGCTGCTTCAGAGGATCTAAATTCAGTAGCTTTGTGTTTGAATCATTGAAATAGTTAAATCAGAGGTGTTTCGCAAAAGTAAAAATGCCAGCTTATATTACTCTCGCTCATTACCGACCCAGCAACCACCCGGCTCTCATGTGACCCCTTCATAAATTGGCTTCACATCAGTTCAGATGCTTAGATGGGACAGCTGTGAGGGGCTTTGCCAAATATTTAGAGCTATCCCATGACAAGAAAAGACAGCAGCAGATGAAACACATTAAAGCAGCTAAAGGAACCCATAAAATGCTCTGTTTTCTTCCTTTCGCTCTCAGGATGGGCCAAGGACACCAGAGTGTTTCTGGATTTATGGTCTTCTCTAAAGACAGACTTCCTCGTGCAGCTGTGTGTTTGCCCCGGGCCGATGTGGGGGCTATTAAAACCATCAGGCCTTTGAGTTTTCACCACCCTCAGTCAGATAATGCCAGAGGACAGGAACGCTCTGGAGACTTTTCAGCCGTTTGCACGCACAATGGGTCAGAGCAGCTTTGAGTTCCTATCAGATTCTGTTATGGTCCAGAAGTGCAAAGAAAATTCTGATCTGAGTGCATCATAAACAAAGGATATAATATACTGTAACTCAACACCTTCTTCCACAGTCCAAAAGGAGCATTTAATAAAACTTGGCTGCAAAATGTTTTCACAAATTTTCCCAACACATGACAACCTACAATTACATGTCAGCTATTTGGCATGTATACATTTGCTCGGTGTTGAAATACACAATAATTTTCAATGGCAAACTCATGTTTTTTATTAAATTTATTTATTTATTATTTTATTTTATTTATTTTATGGTAGTTATTAAAAAGATATTGTATTTTATAATTTACAGCAGTTTTTAAAATAAATTCTTAATAACCAAGAAATCTTTATAAATCTGTATATATTCTGTATGAAACCAAATCTCTTTATTTTATTTTACATTCTGTATTTTTTTTATAACTTATGGCAGTTATTAAAAACAATTCTCAATAACTAAGAAATCTTTTTAATTTTTGTATAATGCCAAAGCTCATTGTTTAATTTTAAATTATTTTTTAAAGAAAATTATTAATTTATTTTATTTTATTTCATAATTTATGGTAGTTATTAAACAATTCTCAATAACCATTTTTTTTTTTTTTTTGTATAATGCCAAAGCTCATTGTTTAATTTATTATTTTTTTAAGAAAATTTAAATTTTATTTTATTTTATTATTTTATTTTATTTATTTCAAAATGTATGGTAGTTACTAAAAACAATTCTCAATAACCAAAAATATTTTTATTTTTTGTATAATTCCAAAGCTCATTGTTTAATTTATTCTTTTTTAAGAAAATTTAATTTAATTGTATTTTTATTTTGTTTTGTTTCATAATTTATGGTAGTTATTAAAAACATAACCAAAATTTCCAATAACCAAAGAATTTATTTTATTTTAAGAAAATATTATTTTAAGAAATTTTTATTTTATTGTTGAGAAATTTTTAATTGTATTTAAAAAAATATTTTATTTTAAGAAATTTTTATTTTATTTTATTTTATTTTATTTTATTTTATTTTATTTTATTTTATTTTATTTTATTTTATTTTATATTTATTTATTTATTTATTTTATTTTGTTGAGTTGAGTTGAGCCAAAACCACAAATAATTTTCTTTCAGACTTTTCTATAATAGAAAAACTAAAAACTAAACAAAAAAATTAAACAGGCATCAAGGAAAAAACAAAATGCTAAAAAAAAAAAAAATGCCTGGTGTCCCCTCCTCTGAAGACCAAAAATCACAGTGCATAATGATTACATAATAAGCCAAAGTTTATACAGAGATCAAATTCTTCACATCCACGGGTCGAGCTGACCTGTATGCCTATTGGACTATGTATCTGGCGAAGGAGTGTTAGACCTGCCTCAAACTCTTCCCTACAAACGCCCTGCAAATCTCCACATGCAGCAGCTGCAAACATCTTAAACTTCTGGAAGTCACACTTAATTTTGAAAGGTATAAGTTTCCCGATGGGTCTTCCTGCGTAACTGCCAAAGACACAAGCTTACGTACAATGGCACTCAACGGTGGGTAAAATGAGCCCAATTAGCGCCACAGACTGCAGGAGAACAATACACTGCTTTGTGAAACGCTACGTGTTTAACATACCCATGTGTGTATTTGCGGAAGAAAGCCATGCTGTCGAACAGTTACACAGAGAGTTCTGTTTATTACCTTCGTCTATGTTCTGACTTGTAAAAAGAGGCATTTATTTGATTGTAAAATACTGCTGTATGAATCACCAAGACTGAGTGGGTCGTCATCTCGCAGATTATTATTAATGCAACTGTTTGTATGATGGACCCTTTTAAAGGATTACCCTAAAAAAAATCTGTCATCATGTACTCACCCTGATTATGTTTTTAATTGTATATTCTGTTATTTTATTCTAAGTAAATGTGGACATCCAAAACTTCACTGATAATCTTGCCCTTCGCATTACCTCTCATTCACATGTTTTCAAACTATGAGATGCAATGGGATGTGGAATATAGCTCAATAGACACTTAAAGGGTTAGTTCACCCTTTCTGTCATTAATTGCTCACCCTCATGTCGTTCCACACCCGTAAGACCTTCGTTCATCTTCGGAACACAAATTAAGATATTTTTGATATTTAGATTTGAGGCCTCCATTGCCAGCAAGATAATGAACACTTTCAATGCCCAGAAAGCTACTAAAGACATATTTAAAACAGTTCATGTGACTAAAGTGGTTCAACCTTAATGTTATGAAGCGACAAGAATACTTTTTGTTCCCCAAAAACAAAATAACGACTTTATTCAACAATATCTAGTGATGTGTGATTTCAAAACACTGCTTCATGAAGATTTGAAGCTTTACGAATCTTTTGTTTCGAATCAGTGGTTCAGAGCGCGTATCAAACTGCCAAAGTCACATGAACTATTGAAATTTCGAAACATTTATGACGTAACGAAGCCTCGTTTACTGAAATCACGTGACTTTGGCAGTTTGAGCCATGCTCCGAACCACTGATTCGAAACAAAAGATACGTAAAGCTTTGAAGCTTCATAAAGCAGTGTTTTGAAATCACCCATCACTAGATATTGTTGAATAAAGTCGTTATTTTGTTTTTTTGGTGCACAAAAAGTATTTTCGTCGCTTCATAACATTAAGGTTGAACCACTGTAGTCACATGAACTGTCTTTAGAAGCTTTCTGGGTGTTTGAAAGTGTAAATTAACTAGCGTCAATGCAGGCCTCAATAAGCCATCAAAAATATTTTATTTCAATTTCATCAAAAATATCTTAATTTATGATCTGAAGATGAACAAAGGTCTTACAGGTGTGGGACAACATGAGGGTGAGTAATTATTGACAGAATTTACATATTTGAGTGAACTAACCCTTTAATGGTGCATGGAAAAGATGTTTTGTTTGTTTGTTTGTTTCCAGAAGAAATTAATGCGCTGGACATTTTCCTCAAGGACAGAAATAACTTCAAAATCCTTTGTATTTAACATGAATCAATAAATGTGCTTACAGTGCGGTTCATATGGTGGCGGCGGATCTCCACATGGGATACACTCCATATCCTGAAATCCACTTAACTTTGTCTTTCTGTAAAATCTGTAAGAATAAAATGTATATTAATTTAAAAATGAAACAATATATAATGTTTACTTCTTTATTTATTATAATATATATTTAATTTTGTTGTCAATCAACTCGATTTTAATCAAATTAATTACATATAATTAATCACATTAACATTAACACAATTAATTAATCAAATTATACTGCATACACTACCAATGAAAAGTTTGGGGTCATTTTTTCAGCAAAAATGCATTATATTGGTCAAAAATGACAGTATAGACATGTATAATGTTACAAAAGATTTCTATTTTAAATAACTTCTGTTCTTTTGAACTTTCTATTAAAAAAAAAAAAATTATCATGGTTTCCACAAAAATATTAAGAATTGTTTCTTAAGCAGCAAATCAACATTAGAATGATTTCTGAAGGATCATGTGACACTGAAGACTGGAGTAATGATGCTGAAAATTCAGCTTTTGCATCACAGGAATAAATTACTTTTTAAAATATATTCAAATAGAAAACAGTTATTTTAAATTGTAATAATATTTCACAATATTACAATATTAAATAAATGCAGCCTTGAGCACAAGAGACGTCTTTCAAAAACATTAAAAAAAATCTTACTGACCCCAAACTTTTAAACGGGAGTGTACATCAATATTTGCTGAGAAAAGCCACTAAATGCATATAATTCAAAAACATTAAATTCATTATTGTGGCAGATTATTAAACAACTGGATAGACAAAAAGTGGCTTTAGAAGCCAAATCCATTTTACAAAAGATACATTCTTGTCTGTTATACGTTTTAATTGTTGGATTATGTACACATGATGTATTTGTCTTGTTGCTTTTCAGTTGAATATCTCTGGAAAATCCCTTATTAGAAAACTGGATTAGGGGGCAAAAATTATTTGACAGCCCTATTAAATTAATCAACGTTGGAGGAAAACTATCCATTACAATGTGAGAAGTATTCCACCATTAGTTACAGCCCTAAGAACACATTTCTCTAAAATGATGTAGATGAACTTTGAAGGTAATGTGAAGAGTTGCCTTCAGCATGTCTTACTGTGCCAAAGCACTTAATTATGGGTAATCAAAAGTTATTAAAAACTTATCTGGTGAGAGCAGGATGCTGCTGTAGGGAAACTAGTAACTCTTGCAGCTTGAGCTTCTAGGGCATGTCTGGGCCCAACCGAAGGCCTTGAGTTTATTTCCCTGACCTGGACTTTAAACTGAGAAATCATCTGCTTGACTCAGGGCTGGAGGGCTAAAGTGTGTGGAACTTATGTAAAAAGCTTTCTTGAGAAGGACTGAGCCACGGCTGCACGTAAATTGAGTTTGGGTTTCAGAATGACTGTATGCTCTCAAAAATAAAGGTTCTTTATAGAGTGCGTTAGTGCCTGCCCACTTTTTCAGCAGTGTTGGTTTCGGAAGTAATTATTCCATTTGTTTTTCCCATTGGGATTTTTAAAGTCTTTGCAAAAGCATTATAAGCCATGAACTACAAGGTGAAATCACAATATTACAAACTTTTATTTGAAGCAAAAAGGTAGTTAAAAATCTGACAAAGTTACAAGACTGTGTACTGTGGAAAAGAACTACAATCCTATGAAGCACTGCGAATGACAATGGATTTAAAACAATGGAGAAATATAAAACTATTCATTCAAAGTTGATTATCTTTAGGAACAATACATTTTAAGTTTATTAAAAATATGCATATATATATATATTTTGTGAGCTCATAGGGATGACTTTATTACATCATTTGCGGTGCTTCATGGGAGTGCAGAAATATTTTGGCACATTTTGCTCCCAAGGACTCTCTGATTGGTGTCATTTTCCATACAGCATCATGGGTAATGTACTACGAACTCCACTGTTATACACAATTTAAAAAAAATAAATAAATGGAAATAATGCAAACAGAAGAAGAAGCTTCAACAAAAGAATATACCTTTGATTAACAACATCAGACATCACAGTTGATCTGTCTTTTAACGTTTATAAGTTACTGTTAAAAAAAATCAATTACCCTATGGAGAAAAGTTTTAAATTCCAGATCATGACTGCTGCACTGATGGTACCATGAAGAACCTTTAACATCCTTGGATCTTTTCCATTGTACTTAAAGGGATAGTTCACCCGAATATGAAAAGTATCCCATAATTTACTCACCCTCAAGCCATCTTAGGTGTATATGACTTTATTCTTTCAGGCGAACACAATCAGAGTTATACTAAAAAATACCCTGGCTCTTCCAAGCTTTATAATGGGAGTGAATGGGGGGGGGGGGGGGGGCGAGATTTTGAGGCCCAAAATAGTGCATCCATCCATCTTAAAAGTAATCCATACACAGCAAAATCCCCAGAGTTAAATCAGCTCTGCTCAGATTACATATGGTCCCTCTCTACTTAGTGTTAAAGTAACACTGAAGCAGTTAAAGTTAATGAGATAATTAAGTGATTAATTAAGTTATGATTGAGCATTAGTGATGAACACCTGCTGTTAACAAGCAGAATCACTGAAGAGAAACACAAGAACTACAACTGACTTCAGTCACAGCCTTAGATGAAAACAACTGAAGATAAAAGACATTAAATCTCTCAAGATCTGATTAAACAACTCCACAAACAGCATGTTATCTCATTAACTTTAACACTTGTTTCAGTGTTATTTTAACTCTATGTAGAGAGGGACCATATGTTCTCTGAGCAGAGTTGATTTAACTCTGGAGATTTTGCTGTATATGACTCCAGGGGGTTAATAAAGGCCTTCTGAAGTGAAGCGATGCATTCTTGTAAGAAAAATATCCATTTTTATAACTTTATAAACTATAATCGCTAGCTTCCGGTAACAGCCGTACGCAAGTCAAGTTCTGGCGGAAGAGTGACCTATTACCCGACGTGTGACGTGTAGCGTCCTCTGACATTTTTCTTTAAAACTTCTCATTTTAGATTTATAATTATTGACCGGCGTTTTGTTTTGCTCTATCCTCTGTGCTTCCACGTTCGTCAATTCTCACCTGAGTTTATGGTACGCCTACGTCATACATCGGGTCAGAGGTCACCCATCCACTGGAACTCGACACTCTTGTAAATGCACATACGGCTGTTACTGGAAGCTAGTGAAGTTAAATATGGACAGAGGCATATTTACGTTATTGGGGGCCCTAAGCAAATCTCCAGGAGTTGCAATTGTGTGCTTTGCGTGGTGGATAAACACACTACTGAATATGGATATTTTTCTTACAAAAACCCATCGCTTTGCTTCAGAAGGTCTTTATTAACCCACTGGAGTTTATGGATTACTTTTATGATGGATGGATGTGCTTTTTTGGGCTTCAAAACCCCAGTACCATTCACTCTCATTATAAAGCTGATAAGAGATATTATTTAAAGGTCACCTATTATGCCCATTTTACCAGATGTAATTTAAGTCTTGGCTGTCCCCAGAATGTGTCTGAAGTTTCATCTTAAAATATCTCACAGATTATTTATAAATCCATGTTGTAAATAATGAGTATTTACAACATGGATTTATAAATAATCTGTGAGATATTTTAAGATAAAACTTCACAGACACATTTTGGGGACACCCGAGACTACTTGACTACAGTCAAGAACAAGCTGTTTTCGCGCATGTGCCTTTAAATGCAAATGAGCTGCTGTGCCCCACCCCCTCCCTACGATTACAGTTCCTGCCTCAATCGGATTCTCTGACAAATACAAACATCTGCTTGGTTTTGAATATCATCTATTTCATGAACACTCTCAAGGATAGCATAGTTTTTCTTTCATCATTAAAGTTTATTATTTCCACGCGTTTTAAAGCTATATCAGTTTAATCTTCTGGGTGGGGCATGAGGAATGTGACGTCACATTTCTCAGAGATTCAAAACAGCTTGTCTGATGAGACTGCTTTGGTTTAATGGGGATTTAAAAAAAAAAAGAGTGGCTGAATTTTTATCATTGTAGGGTGGTTGTGTTCACACACTGCCAACACACATTTATATCCAAACAGATAAATATATCCATTTAGCATAATAGGTGACCTATTACTCCGATTCTACACCTAGGATGGCTTGAGAGTGAGTAAATTATGGAATAAGAACCATTTAAGGTTCTTTATAGTCGAAAAAGGTTCTTTAGATTTTTAAAACATTAAAACACACTAAGGATCTTATATATATATATATATATAAACTGTTCATTGAAAGGTACCTTGGGGAACCAAAAATATTCTTCTATGGCTCGAAAAACCCATATGGAACCTTTATTTTTAAGAGAGTATTATATCCCAACTTGGTGTTGGAAAACGCCCATCATTCTTTATTCTATATAATTGCGCTCCTATGACTGACTCACCCAGGCAGGCAGTCTCCGCATATGGCGTTGTTCATGGTGGAGCAGTTCCCCTTCTGGAAGCGGTTGAGTAGCGAACAGTCCAGACAGGGCTTGCATTTCTGCAGGCTGCGGTCCTCTTTGAAGCGACTGGCTCTGCAGGGCACACACTGGGCATCCTCCCCATAGCCAAAGCCACATTCCTGTGAGGATTAACGGAAGATATCTCACTGCCGAGGAAGGGAAGGGCGAGCCGTGCTAAAGAAAAGCACCAATGTGGACTTACAAGAAGCCAAGATGAAATAATGATGTGTGTGTGTGTGTGTGTGTGTGTGTGTGTGTGTGTGTGTGTGTGTGTGTGTGTGTGAGTGAGAGAGAGAGAGAGAGAGAGAGAGAGAGAGAGAGAGAGAGAGAGATTCCCCCTGCTGAACAAAGGCCAAGCTTCTTTTCAGCGAGTCTATCTTACACAGGCAATAATCTCCCTGACTCTCACGGGATCAATGGACAGCCTTCTGCTCCGGGCCCCCGAAGGGCTCTGCATTTGAATGAGAAAGGCCCACGGGGACGCCCATTGTTGGTTTATTGGGAGTTTATTGCTGAGGTTTTGTCAGGCCTGTCTTCGGCTGAAGTGTGTCTGAGAAATATTGATATTGAGAGGTTTTGGCATGTGGAATGCAAAAAAAAAAAGAGAAAGCCCTTTAAACTAAAAGATTTACGAAGCATATTTTTGTAATGCAAACACTTGCACAATAAAGTGTTTCTAACCACAGAATCAGGAATAAATAAATTATAAAATGAAATGGCCATTCAATTTTAGAATTATATATATATATATATATATATATATATATATTATAAATATATTTAACATTATAAATAAATTGAGATTTTATGGTTTAAAATTTTAAAAGTTACAAGCTGAATGAAATTTCAAAGATGTCTATTACTTATGTATATTTCATTTGACAATTCATATCAACATAAAAACAACAAATTTTATATATATATATATATATATATATATATATATATATATATATATATATTTTTTTTTTTTTTTTTTTTTTTTTATTTTTTTGTGAGATTCACCCAGAAAAGCAATCTGAGTACATACGCAAAACCAAATCACGAAGGAAACCTGAGGAGAGGTCTCAATGTCAAGCTGTGGGGTCATAGCGAATTCTCAGCGCTCTTGAATTATACGAGACAACACCCTTTGCATTGTTCCCTAAATACAGGCCTATTTTATTTCAATAAAATATCCAAAACTGTGCAGTTTGGGTAATAATATGAGGCTGATTTAACTCTATTCATGCACAGCCTGAGCAAAATGTAACAAAGAGACTACAGAGAAAGTGTCTTCATGAACAAAACAAGCCTGCTTGCCATTTTAGCCAACTGAAAGATCAATATAACAATAGAACAAAATACAGTTGCCTTTAGCTTAACAACTAGTAACAAAACATTAGTATTTGCACACAAAAGAGACAGATAATTCAGCTTGGAAGACATTCTAATGTGTTTAGAATGGTCTTTCCTCGAACTGTGACAAACAACATTTGTTGGGCATGTTTCTGTACAACATGCTGGACTTTGACGTTTTGCCACATTGAGTTTGACATTAAGAAGTGAAATGTAAGCAAACGTTTTTTTCCAGGCTTCGGGATCTAAACTGAAATCTTAAGCACCGCTTAATTAGCATTACTCAGAAGAGCCTTTTCCCCCTCCAGGTCCACCCACTTCAATAAACAATGCCAGAGTCTTTTCAAAACTCTACTGAGAGTAATCATTCTGGAATACGCTTGTTTGTTTTTAATCCTTGATATAATTCTTGGGAATCTTGCAGGGATATACTCAGTTTTCACTGAGCCAGATTTCTCAAACCATAATTGAAGCAGAGCTTCTTGGAGCTTCAAATAATGTCTTTTGCATCCATCCAACCCAACAGAGATCATCAGTCAATTCAAGATCAATCAATGCATTTATCAATGGAACCAACCAGCAATGTGACACCAATTTAAAACACAGTTTTCCTTTGCACAGTTGTTCTGAATAAAAATCTTGTGTTCTCTTTTGATAAGTGTCAGCTACAGGAACAATAGATCACTCAAAACCTAAACTTTTGTCATCATCTACTTGCCTTTTTGCATATTCAAACTTGAAGCATTGCGATTCAGAACCGCAAGAAGCGCAAGAACCAATGCAGCAAATCTGGAATTAATTGACGCAAATGAGTTTTGTCATCTAAAATTTAACTTAAATTAGTTTGTTTCTCGTTCAAAGCAATTCTATGGCATCGAAAGATTCGTAATGTAGTGCACACAAGTCTTCTTGACCATTCTTAAGGTACTTTTTATGGTGCAATATTTCACAATTTGGTTCAACGTAAATTTTGACATAACATCAAAACATATCGTTTTGGGTTTCCAAAGAAGAAATATGACAGAATATTTACTTTGGGATGAACTATTGCTGTGGTGCTGTTTCTAGAAGACTGATATGGCTGGGGTGTTCATTTCATGTGCAAAAAGATATGACTTTTTAAATCAGCACAATATGTAACCGTGATACATTAAACAAACACACCTCCTCTGACAATCATGTTCCTACCATTTGCATTCCAGCAGAGGAGCATAATGCACAGAAAAGTGAGAGGACCTTTGTGGTTTGATATCACCCTGCACTATTGTTTTTTTTCCCCAGCTGCCCCTTCCCTAGTCAGGTCACTATTACCCGCCTGCATTTCCACCACACTGAGCTGGATTAGAGAAGAGGCTCATATATCATTAACGTGGAGATCGGCTTCAAACAGGGGCCTTCTTTCTACACCGCGATCCAGTTTCCCAGCTCAGGCACACATGGATTACTGGCCTGCGTGAGAGAGCCAATGACAAGAGCTCTCCACAAAGCCTGGCCCCGGTTTCAGCCAATGTTAGAGAAGACTGATTTGGCTCTCTCAACACAGGCCTTCCAAAGTCTGCATATAGGGTGCCTGAACAGAATGACAGCTGTTGTTGCCTGCCCGCAGCCCATATAAGACCTTTCTCTCCAGCAGGGCATGAAGGATTGGGGGGGACGGTGAATAAAAGAGGTATGGTCACTCCGTTTGAAGGCATGATGCCATTCCCAGAGAGATAATCAACAGCAGAGCAAAGGGGGAAAGAGAAATCTAAGGAGCTCAGTAACCCCCTGTGGTTTGTCTGTTGGAGTTTGCTGCTGGATTCTTCCAGCATTTAGAAGTTCAAACTGATAGATGAACGTCATATAAAAGCCAATGAGGCTGCCGAATATGGCTCAGAATACGTCTATGTGTCAGAGCCATGGCTCAGTATTTATCACTATGAGCTGTGGTGTACATAAGGACATTGGGAGTTTGAATCTAGCTGGCAACATTTCCTAATCCTAAACACCAGATGAATACAAATAAGTACTCAGGCACCCAGATATGGTTCAGAATGCACCTACATGTCAGAGCTGTGGCCTGGTAGCTATCACTATGGGCTGTGGTGCTCAAATGGGAAACAGGAGTTTGAATCTTGCTAGCACCATTTCCTAATCCTAGCTGAGCACCTGATGAATACAAATAAGGATTCAGGCACCCAGATATGGGTCAGAATGTGTCTACATGTCAGAGTAGTGGCTTAGTAGTTATCACTGTGAGCTGTGGTGCTCATATGGGCAACAGGAGTTTGAATCTTGCTAGCACCATTTCTTAATCCTAGCTGGTCACCAGAAGAAAACAAATGAGGATTCAGGTTCAGAGATATGGTTCAGAATGTGTCAGAGCCATGGCGTAGTAGTTATTATCCTAAGCTGTGGTGCTTGTATGGGCAACAGGAGTTTTCTTAATTTTCTTAATCTTGGCTTTTATCTGGTGTCCAGCTAAAAGCCAATGGGGATTCAGGCTTCAGAATTTGTATAAGAATTTGTCTACATTACCGGTCAAAAGTTTGGAATAACTACTTTTTTTATGTTTTTGAAAGAAGTAATGTTGTGAAATATCATTACAATATTTTATTTTAATATATTTTAATATATTTAGGTGCCAAAGATGTGTAGGCACCTATTGTATCTGTTAGTGTTACCATTATTATTATTATTATTACGTATTCTTTCGCTCTTGAAGTACTGCCATAGAACCGCTTGTGGGAAAGTTATGAAATTTGGCACACAGATAGAGGACTGTCTGAACATTATCCACAGCAATTTTAGAGTCTCTAACTCAATCGCTCTAGGGCCAAAGATGCACTCACGTTTATGTTAATAACTTTTGAATTGTGAGGGCTAGATTCGATTGCACACAATGAACACGTCATGAAAAACTTTACGCCATTTAGAATTTTCTGAAAAACCCACTTTTTCCTAACTCCTCCAAGGCCGTTGCTCCAATTTTCATGAAAATTGAACCAAACCATCTTCAGAACATTTCAACAAAAAGCTATGGAATTCAAGTTGATTCGTCAAACTGTTTTCGAACAACTACCCATATTGGCCATTTTGGGCATTGGCCATTTTGAATTTTTTTGTAAAATGCTATATTTTATGAACACATTGGCATATTTTTACGACTTTTGGTATGTGTCTTCGGCACCATGCCATGAAGGTACTCAAAAAGTTTCAGGCCAGAGCCACCTTGTGGTCAAAAGTTATAATGAAATATCCAAAAATGCTAATAACTTTTGATTACATTAGACCTATTGTAATGAAACTGGTCTTGATTCTTATGTGATAGAGGAGAATCAAATCATCTTCAGAACATGCTGGCACAAAGTTATGGATTTCGTGTTGATAGACGAAACCACTTTCGTATACCGTATCAACAAATTTAACGGCATGATGCCAAAATGACTCATGACTCAAATGCTCATTGTTGCAGTTGGTCTGATGCTCCCAGCTGTACTGGCATGACTTATGAAGCCTTCTTTGTGCTTGGCCCCTTAATTGCTGCTTGCAGCTATATTTTAAAATGTAATTTATTCCTAATTTAGTCACATGATCCTTCAGAAACCATTCTAATATGTGTCAGAGCTGTGGCTTAGCAGTTATCACTGCTCAGTTATCATGCTCAAAAGGGCGACTGAAGTTAGAATCTGGTTCACGGTATTTCCTAAATCTGTTTCCCCCCTTCAATTACTAAAAAAAGTGCCAAAAGCAGACACAAGAAGTCAAATGGTCGAAAGACGTCAATACACACTGAAATGCCATAACAGACATGTTACAATGATACAGTGATCAAGACCAACCATTGTATATGGACAGACATTTGAGAAGTCATGCTTTGTTTTTCATGTTGGGTAACCTCAGATATGTCAGATTATCACTATAAAAAATATGGAGTTAATAATGCAGCAATACGCCCAACTCTATTCTTTACAAAAGCCTGTTGTCACAGTCCAGAATCACCCAGAAACATTCTAGCCTAAGAGAACTCACCAAACCAGTACATGCAAGTACCATTTTTCCACTATCTCCAGATCAGATTTGAGTGAGAATGCCAAGCAAAACAGCAGGATGGATGGGTGATAGAGGAGAAAGCTGGATGAAAGCATGTTCAGGCACACAAGTGTTTTGAAGTCATCTTATTCAAAAAACCTGCAAACACTCTATATAACTAAATTACCCTGAACTCTCCTGCTCATTAATACTTGCAATAAAGCAAAGGGTGAACTTCTCACTTAACCCAACAGGTAAGCTATAAGGGAGAAAACCACATGTCTGAGCCATATTTTACTCCAAAACCAAAAGAAAGAAAGAATTATAGTTTGCAAAAAGAAATTAAGCTTATGTTTAGGACTCTTATATTAAAAAAAGCAATGCATTATAGTAATACGTGAGGGAGGAGATGTGCTTAATTGTCATAAAAAAAAATGTCACAATGCAAAAAAAAAAGTCATAATGGTCCTAAAACAGACTGCTGTAGTGTTAATTCTGTTTCTGAGATAAAGGTTTAAAGCAACAGTTGAAAAGCATTAAAAAATTCTTCAAAAGGTGAATTTTTGAAAAATATCGACCACATTTTTTAACAAAATTAAATGAGGACTGGGTGTGTCAACCAAATTAACTAAGTTGTTATTCACTTAAGATCTGAACATCTGTCTACGTTCCTCTTTGCAATGCAAGTAGCAGCAAAAAGTCAAACTTGCACTGGAGCTTGTGTTGCCACATCACCAATGACGTCACTAAACCACTGATAACAGATAAAATAATTGTGGTCCACCACAAGATGCCATTGAAGCGTCAAACTGGAATGTATTGAAGCGTTGAGTCGTTGTTTGAGTTCACAAAACCACCTGAGTGATTTGTTCTCAATTCAAACTGATTCACTTATCAAGTTCAACTCATTGACACTATGATCTAGTTGTGGTTAACAGCACACTGGATATAACTGCATGCAAACTTCTTCTTTTGTATTTCACAGAAGACATCATACAGGTTTTGAACGACATAAGGGTGAGCATATGATGACAGAACTTTTGGGTGAACTATCCCTTTAACAATTACAAAATGCCTATCAACAAAGCTGTTATCGGCCTTTTCAGGTGAAAGACAGTGTGTAGGTGGGGATTTTACTAGCTGTTTGACTAGTCATGGATCTCTGAAAAACAGTAAAAGGGCGTCATGTGAACTGTTCTTACTAAACAAACTGTCTGAAAGAGCTTCTGAAGTGTCAGACATTAAAACAACAAAAAAAATGTGTTACATTTTTGGTGATGTTATTACAGCTATTCTAAGTATAAGTGTAACTTCTATAGCAAAAATAATGGCTTTTTTTAAACGTGTTTTTCTAAAACAGCTACCATTGGTCACAACTAGGCCTGCACGATTCTGGGAAAAATATGAATCACGATTTTTTAGCTTAGAATTGATATCACGATTCTCTACAACGATTTTTTTTTCTCATGAAATGTAATTTTTATTGCACACATGAACCATGACAAAACAAAACAAATTGGAAGTACCAAAAATATTTGTTTTGGCACCTATAGAACATTGCACATCACCACAAGCCTGTAAACATAGAGGCTTCAATGAATAGAACTACCGCGCTCGCTCGACGAGTGAAACACGAGACTAGCGTTCACACCAAACGCGAATAGAGCGTCAAATTCGCGTCTACCGCGTCTAGTTTGCCGCTTGAACATTTTGAATGCATTCGCGCGTCTAGAGCGAAATAGACGCGCGTAAAAACAAGCGTTTGAAGCGAAATTGACACGCGTCCGAGGCGAAATCCGCTTCTTGTGGGAGGTGCAAGTGCTAGGCGGTTGTCTGTTTGCAAGATGGCTGATGTTGATCGTGCGTTCATCGAGAGAGATACCGCTTTGTATTTGCTCTGGAGAGCAGAACAGCGGCGTAGGGGTCAGCGTCGCGGGAAGGCTGCGGGTCGATAAACGTGTACGTGACTCGAAAGTGAAATGTGTATTTACAACTTACCAGGTAGCCCAATCTCCTCACCGACACTCTT